>NC_084821.1:3599651-3743149 GCF_958449725.1 Rosa rugosa
AAATCACCGAAAATACTTTTTGTTTGTAAATCGAACTCACAACCCCTCACTTACAAAAGAAAGACTATTGCCACTAGATCAAATGATACTAGGCTGAATCTATATAATTAGTGGCAAAAAAAAATTCAAAATATGTCATATTCCGAAACATGAAAAAGTTTTAATAAAAACAATGATTAATTACTCCTTATCAAAAAAACAATGATTAATTACTTTTAATTAATCATTTTCTCTCATTGTTATTATTTATTAATTACTTTCAGAAACATACTATTAGCGAAAATAAATTATATGACCCAAGAGGGTAAAACTATGTGATGAAGGAGAAGCATCAATTAAAAGACTCACACACACATATTCAATAATGGTGATATTTCTCTCACTTCAGCCACTCGGGTAGAGAACAGATATGGAACTTTCACAAAAGGTTTCGACATAAATGCTACAATTCCTTAGAACCCAAATATGACTCTTCACTTTCTTGATATGGAATTCCAAATATTCTAATTTGAGCCACACTTTTTCAACAAACTCACTCAATAACATCAGGATCTTCACTCAATAACATCAAGATCTTCACCTAATAGTACAACCATTGAATCAATTAAGCATATATGAGGAGGGCATTGGAGGTGATGGATCTGTTTTTTGAGATTTGAAGGTTCATTTTCTTAAAGCATTTGCTTCTAACCTCAAGGAACTGCTGCAGAGATCACGGTGGTTGTATTGTATTGAGCTTGCTCGGGTACGTGCCACGTTCTTCTATACTTTTACCTTAACAACTTACAGTTTGTTGGCTCAATAAAAATTACTGACGTTCTACTTACAAAGTCAGCACTTGTACCACTAAATCAAAATGTACTGTACTAGGCTCCTCCACTCTCGTTATTCTTTTTCATTTTATTAATCTACCTGTGTTGGGGAAATTGCTCCTCTCCTTTCACTCATCTTTCTTCTTTCAGTTAAGTGGCCAATCATGTCCATAAATGTGGCTAGAACTGATCCACACGTACTTTGTTCTTGGACCCTATCCATGGCTAGGGTCCAGGAAAATGGACCACTATGGACCACTTGATCAATGCAGGACTAGTCATGAAATGCATCTTCTCGTGTTCACCAAAATTAATTTTCAGAATTTTAAATTTTTTTTTTTTTTTTTGAAAAAGTAACATTCAAAAACCCTTCGTTATTGCTTAGATTTACCTTTTCATTATAATCTCATAAAACAAAACTCTAAATTTGAATTGTGTAATCCTGCAAAACACAATATTTTTATTTTATTTTTTATTCTTTTTTTGTAACAAAACCTCAACAGAATGAACACAAATAAAAAGTAAACAAATTAAATTGATCCATTCTCAACTATGAGTTAAACACACAAAAAAAAAAAAAAAAAAATCCCCTCAAACTATTTTTTCCTGTCACCATATTCAATATATTAATGCTATTTGGGCGAGGAAAAAGACGAAACCCTAGACTCAGGGTTTTCGTGGTAGCGGCAGCTATCGTTTGACAGAGTGATTGTACTCAGAGCCGCTTCCGGCTGGTGGAGACTGTTGGCGGCGTCCTCTTAGAGGTCAGCGAGATTGACAGATCGGGAATTGAACCAAGTCAGGTCTTCCTCGAATCGGATATGGTGGTTTTCTTCGAATCGGATCTGGTGCAGAAGAGGTGGCAGGCTTTGGAGACGGGCTAGGCTTAATCCTTGGTCTGGCCGGCTGTGAATCGGGGTTATTGAAGCAACGAAGTCGGCGGGTTTTGGCCGGTGTGGTTGAGTCAAGGTCTGGTCTGCAGTTGGGCTCTGGTCGGTGTGGCTTTGCTGGTCGGTGAGCAAAGAGGCGGCATTGGCGACCTGATATCCGGCTGGAAGGGTTGGCCACCGGAAAGCTGGCCGGTGGCAGCGATGGCGTGGTAGAAGACGGTTAGGGCTTCTGCCCACTTTGCTTGGGTTTAGGCATCAGCTTTTGGGCATGGGCTCCAACTTGGGCTGATGGGCTCTATCTTATGGGCCTACAAGGAGGGTGCTTTGCCACCCTCATGTATCACTTAATGATGAGAGAGAGCCTAGCCTAAGATGTGGATCTCTTAGGTAATTGGGTCAGTATATGGTCCAGGACCAATCAATTTTAGATCATGGCTACTACGGGAGTTGGTAATTATCTGGAATAAGATTGGCGTTGGTTTATAACGGCTTATGAATAAGGAGGTGCTCCTATTTGTTTGCTAGGAAGTGGCTTTACCCTAGAAGACATGGAGTTTCTTTGTTTATAAGTTCGCTAATTTTAGCGAGCTTATCATCCACTTGTAATGAGTCTGTTTTACTTAGAATAGGATTTCCGGATTTTCTTGCCGGCTATCTTGTTGTAAGTACAGTTAGACTCTAACTTTTAGCAGTTTGCCGGCTATTGATCTTAATGCAATCAATTTCTATTCAAAATATATATATATATATATATATATATATATATACAGTCCGGCTACACTAAGGACGTCCTTACCTAGCCTTAGGTACGGATTTCCGGTTTTCACCCACTTTCCGATCACATTTTCACATCTTAACCGTTCAGTTTTTAGGTTCTAATGTATAGATCACCTCTGCAAATTTTCAGCCAATTTGGTGATCGTTAAGGCATCAAAAACTGCAATTTACCATTATAAATACGAACGGTTCCGGTTCGACAGATTCGGTCCGTTCGTGTAAATTGCAGTTTTGGACGCCTTAACGATCACCAATTTGGCTGAAATTTTGCAGAGGTGATCTATACATTAGGACCTAAAAACTGAACGGTTAAGATGTGAAAATGTGATCGACAAGTGGGTGAAAACACAAAATCCGTACCTAAACCTTAGGTAAGGACATCCTTACCTGAGAAAAATCCTATATATATATATATATATATATATATATATATATATATATATATATCTATACTATTATTATACTATTATTAAGAGAAGAGGTGTTGTTAGCCAAAATTAATGTTTTTTACCTTTATAACCCTCAAATATTAAAATATCATAGATTACATTTTAACATCAGGGACAAAAACGTAAAAAGTAAAATAAAATAATAAAAACATAAAATAAAAGAAAATAACAATTTCAAACTCTCCACTCTCACAATTGCTATTTTAACTTCCCACTACTCTCACACCCATCGGGTGTGTAGACATTTTCTAGTATATGTATATTAATGCTATTTGGAAAGAAAAATTATAGGAAAAAATTTAATTAAATGAAGAAAAATATTGGTGAAAGAATCTATAGACATCTCCCTTAAATTAATATATAAATAGTGGTTGCTATTAACATGCAATATATATATATACAGATCCTATCCAGAGCGGAGCTCCGCTTTGAAAATTTACGTGTGAAGTTCGAGTTTTGGGTCACTTTTCGATCGCATATCCACATCTCGACCGTTCCGTTTTTAGGTACTAGTGTATAGATCGTCTCTGCAAATTTTCAGCCAAAATGATGATCGTTAATGCATTGATAACTGCCTTAAAGCTAGTACGGTTCAGGTTGACAGATTCAGTTCGTCAATTGGTTTACGAGAGTTAGATACCTTAACAATCATCATTTTGGCTGAAAATTTTCAGAGATAATCTATACACTAGTACCTAAAAACTGAACGGTCGAGATGTGGATATGCAACCGAAAAGCGACCCAAAACTCGAACTTCACACGTTAATTTCAAAGCGGAGCTCCGCTCTGGATAGGATATGTATATATATATATATATATTTTTTATCTATACCCTGTTCCTCACACCTTAAACTCTTCATTTTTAATGCTAGAAAAAGATTAAACTTATGATTTTTGTAGTGTTAATTATGTCAGTTGATTAATAAGTCACAGTTCACCAGCTGTCGAATATTACAATAATGTTAGATATTTAGAGCAACTCCAACAGCTTCCCCATATTTTGATTTTTTCTTATTTTAGGGAAAAATGAGCCTCTTTTGCTCCAACAGATTCCCTAAAACTATTCCTATTTTAGAGATAAGGAGGAAAGAGAAAGCTGTTAGAGCGGAGAGGATTCCATGCAGCGTCGGGTCACTTGCACCAGCAGGGTGCAAGTCACGTGTGCTAACAGTTGAATACCAACGTTAGCTGGTCGTTGGTTAGTGAACAATAGTCACGCAGACCAAAAAAATCGTAGGTGCAGTAAAAGCCAAATTTACCACAAGCAGCAGCAGGTGGTCTGGGCGCTGGGCATCTCGACCGTCTTCCTCGCTTTCTCTGAAAAGTCAAAACCCAGAACTCCAAAGCACATCGCCGACTCTGCTGCGTTTCCATTTTTAGCGGGCCTCTTCACAAATCACAATTGGTTCCCACCCAAATTGAATTTGAGGGTTTTGGATTCGATCCGAATCCGATCGTAGTCTGATTTGATCGAAAGCAAAAGGCTTTGCGAGAATCAATGCCTCAAGACTTGCCATCGGATCAGGAAGCGGATGATGCCGAAGCTGAGTTCACTAAGGTTGATCTCACTGGTCGTTTGTTATGCGGAAGCGGCAAATGAGTCCCACACACACGGATCCAATAATGTCGATACTCCCCCCACTTTAGCCACCCGATGCAGAACGGGTATGGGGTTTTAATACAAAAGGCCTTGGCATTAGTGTGTGTGGTACCATTCCTTATAACCCAAGGATGACTCTTCACCTTTCTGATGTGGGATTCCAAATGGCTCTAATCTAAGCCACACTTTTCCAACAATCTCCACCTTTGCGTGATTCGAGCCATCTTCAATTGTCTCATGATTCGAATTCCAATAGCTCCACCTTGACCACAAGCATCTAATTCCAAATCTTATGATCCCAATCCAAACTGGAGCTCCTCCAAATTGCAACTTGACCGTATGAGACACCAAGTCCCAAGCGTAACCTGGGCTCTGATACCACTTGTTGTGCGGAAGCGGCAAATGAGTCCCACACACACGGATCCAATAATTCCGATACTCCCCCCACTTTAGCCACCTGATGCAGAACGAGTATGGGGTTTTAATACAAAAGGCCTCGGCATTAGTGTGTGTGGTACCATTCCTTATAACCCAAGGATGACTCTTCACCTTTCTGATGTGGGATTCCAAATGGCTCTAATCTAAGCCACACTTTTCCAACATCGTTACGGACGGGTCAGTTGTTCGAACTTAATCTTTGGCTTTAATTCAATTATTGCGTAATTTCGATTGTACAGTATGGTTTCGGTTTTTTATTTGATTTAGCTGTTCTACTCTTGCAAGTCTTAATCTTTTCATCAAGTACTGATTTAGGTTGATGTATATATATGAGTTGATTTGTGCTGATATTGTGTTTTTGGTGATTTGCACTTTGCAGTATATATATAGAGGTTTTAGGCAAAGGGGCTATCAAGAAAGTGTATCCTTTTTGCTCTGTTCTTTGTCAAAGTCTCATTGATGGGTTGATGAATTGAATTGCTGTAGCTTGAATTGATGATTGTTTAGCATTTATTCTTGCTGGGAAGGTTGTGATCCTCATTATCTTCTTTCTCACTGTGGCTGCTAAATGCACATCAGGATCGTGCTCTGAGACTATCTTAAGAATAGCTTCCTCAAGTCTCAGTCAAGAAATTGGTACGGAAACCCTAAATTGATCGAGCTAGAGCTCTCGTAGTAGCTACTGTTGCTTTGTTGTGATGCTACATATATTCAAATTCCCAATGACTAATAGGTCAAAGGCAAGCATAAGAGAAAATCAGCTGTGTTTCCTTCTGTTTGAATTTTGTTGCAAGAGAGGAAACTTGTTAGTAGAAGTGGTTTTTGTTCTAAAAGCCTGTGTAGAGGTCTTAATTCGATCGGTTGCTTTTTTGTTGTAGCAGAATTCTCACCGAGGTGGTGTTTGCTTATTTCATTGTTGTTAATCAGAAATACTCTTTTGTAGTTGAGAAATTTTATTTGCACATCCCTAAATACTTAATACACACCTGTTACTTAATACACCACCCATTTGATTTCTTATTCTATCATTTTATTAAATACACCACTCAAACTACCTAAATTATCCTCAAATCTCAAAATTCTATATAAAATCACTATATATAACTCAATATTAAAATCATCATGCTAAACTTTATCATAATCACAACATTCTATATATATCATAATGAATTTAAATGCATTTAATTATCATAATCATCATAATAATTTTAATTTTCTTTCAATTATTATCATGAGACCTGTACAATATTAACAATTTTGTTATTCAAAATTGCTGGTAGTCAAAATTGTTGAAAAATAATCAAGAACACATGAAGAGGATCCCAACTAGGTTTATAACTACATTGTTGTTATTTTCTCTCTGTTGATATCACTTATATTACATACCGCCAAGCATAATCAACGACCTCATAAGTGGGCCCCGCGGCATGGCTAGTCCCGCCTACGACATGCATCCGGTACTCCGACACCCGAGCTACCTCGCTATGGTGGAAGTCGGCCGGTACCTCATAGGGAGGCCACCCTCCCATGCTCTCCAAAAGGCTTCAAGAGAAGCAATATGTGTATTATGTCCCACATCGAGGATATGTAAATAGAGTGAGACTTCCCTTAGCTATAAAGGGAAGTCCTCCCCTTCTTAGAGAGGATGGATCCATGATCCCTATACTTGTATCACTACAAAGGTCACTTGGCCTCACTCATAGTAAACTATCTAAGTGGACGTAGCCTTGCCTCAAGTGCAAGGTGAACCACTATACATGCGGTGTTATCTCTCTCTCTCTCTCTCCCCATCATGATCCACACACACTTCCCGTTCCGTATTCTTCAGCAGAAACACTCTCCATTAGAGCATCTTTAGCAATGCTAGCCATTTTTGAGTCAAATTTTAGCTAAAATAGTTAAAAAGTCATTTTAGCTAGCCACTTTAGAATTACTTCTGCATCAATGCTCTTTATTTTAGATAGTTTTGAATTTATATTATTTTTTAAATGAATATTAAATAGTTTAAATGTATTTATAAATTACATAAAATAACTTAAAAAGAATGTTTTAAATTATAGAGAGCCTCATCTCGCTCTCTATATTTAGGAGCGAGATAGCTAAAAGTTATAATAGAGAGTCACTTAGAAGTCTGGTGCAGCTGCTAAAATAAATAAAAAAGCTAAACATGCTCTCCAAAATAGCTAATGAGCTACAATAGAGAGTCTGCTAAAGATGCTCTTAGTTATCATGAAACAACATACAATCATAAGGATTTTGTAATGCAAAATTGCTAGTAGTCAAGCTTGTAGAAGAAGATTCCAATTAGGGTTTATATATATCATACTAGGCTTTATTTTCTTTCTATTAATTACCAAGAAACAATATGAACGATCATAAGAATTTTGTAATGCATATATATATCATAAGAAGTTTGTCATGAACTCATGACAAAGATTTCAACTTGAATTTATAACAATATTAAAAGTGTTTAAGGAAATCTCTTTTTTATGTGTTTGGCCCAAACTCTAGGTTACTTGCCCTAGTGGTAATAGGGTTAAATTAGAAGGATCTAGATTCCTATTCAATGTACGATTACTTTCCTTGTACGATTGAGATTCTATGCATTGTAATCCTCTATATAAAGAGGCCCCTATTATCAATGAGAATCCACAGCGAATTTCTCTCTCTCAATTTCAGTTTCTCTACAACACGTTATCAGCACGAAGCCCTAACCCTGAAACCTAATATTCGTAGCCTTCAAATCCCAGAAACCTCCGCCGCCCACCTTGAAGATCTTACTTCCAGAAGCCCAGAACCGGCGACGCTGCCCCCAGAACCGGTCGGAAAATACCCGAACCGGCCCCCGGAACTACCGAAAACCTCTCTGCTCGGTTCGAAGTCTTCCTCACAGCCTACTGCCTCCATACTCCATCAGAAGCTGTAGCCTGACCCCAGATCACCGGAGCCGAAAATTCACCACCGGAACCGGCCTGAAACCGCCCGAACCGGTCGCCTGAAGCAACTGAACCACCGAACCGCCGCCTGCATCATCTGCCTCTGCTTCAGTCAACCGAGCCCATATCTGGTCAACCCTAGGCCCAGAACTCAGCTCGGCCCAACAGCAGGAGAAGACAGCTCGGCCCAGAAGACCTGAAGCCCAACCTCTCAGCCCACTGACGTCAGCGCTCACGCAAGCGTCCAGTCAGCAGCCCACGTCAGCGTCAGAGTGCCACGTCAGCAACCGGCCGCCACGTCAACACCTCGGTCAACGTCAGTCAACGATCGGTCAACCTTTTTCCGGTCACTTTCCGGCAACTTTTCCGGCCACTTCCGGCGACTTTTCCGGCCAAATTTTCGGGACGACTTTTCCGGCCAACTTTTTGGGTCAAGATTTCCGGCAATTTTTCAAGGTAAACTTTTCTAAAAGTTCCCGTTTTTGAAGTTTTTATTACTTTTCTCTTCTTTTCTCGGGGACTTCCAACATCCCTTCTTCTACCCCCCTTTCTTTATTATAGGGGAGACCAAATTAAGCCGAACTGTGGGGGTTCGTGCTCACTCCAAGCTTGGAGCTTGTAGAGTCCTCCAAACTTAGAGTTTGTTGAGATAAAACGATCGACTGTAAACATCATTGTTTCGATCTAATCCAATCCCTCTTGGAATCGAATTTCTTGGAAGCGACTACGCTCGGAAATTCCTAATTTCTTAGAAGCGACTACGCTAAGAAATTTTATATGTTTTCGTGGTAGCTTTTTCCACTCCGAAACTAAGCCTTTTCTTGTTCTCTTTCAGGATGAGTAACCTGAACAAATTGGACTTTGCTCCATTGGGAACAACTGGCTCAGAATATCACAGGTGGGTTCGTGATATCCGCCAGCATCTCAAGGCCGATGGAATCTTGAATACGATTCTCGAGCCTAGTCAGGACGTGCTAACTGTTGAGCAAGCTCAAGCTTTGGAAGCAAATAGAGCAGCCTTAGAGGCAAATAAGGCGAAAGCCGTCATCCTAATGACTCGTCATATGGATGATTCGCTCCAGTATGAGTGTAAGAATGAAGAAGACCCCAGAAGGTTGTGGGTCTCACTCGAAGAAAGATTTGGCAACGTCCGTGACTCCCTACTTCCTGACCTAGAAGTGAGATGGCATTGCCTCCGCTTCTGTGATTTCAAGTCAGTTCTTGACTACAACTCGGAAGCACTTCGCATTAAATCCTTAATGAAATTCTGTGGTAAAGAGATCACAGATGCGATGTTGATTGAGAAGACTCTCTCTACCTTCCCCGTCTCTGCATTGATGGTTGCTAAGAACTATCGAATCGATATTGCTGCAGGACGGATCACAAGGTTTCATGAGCTCATTGGAGCTATGAATGTCGCTGAAAAGCATGACAACATCCTTGTGAAGAACTATAATTCGAGATCCGTGGAAATAGAGCATATTCCGGAATCCAATTATAGTCGCGCCCCTAAGAGAAGGCGCCAAGAGCGAAACCCTAACCTTAGGGATACTTCTGGACGTTCTGGTCCATATAATCGCTCTACTTGGGAAGGTAACCGCCAATATAGGCGAACACGGAACCGAAGAGGTCAACGTGGAAAAAGAGAGGGAGGCAACGCCTCTGGCCATGTTGGTGGTGCCACCAACACTAAGAGCCATCTAAATGACGCTTTCAAAGCGCCTCAATCAATGGAGTTTGAGCAAAGAGATGTATGTTCTCGATGTGGAGTGTCTGATCATTGGGCACACATTTGTAGAGTTCGTGAAGAAATTGTCACCGCCTACAAAGCATATTGTGAAGCAAGAGAAGCTCACTATGTGGAACAAGAAGATCAAGAAGATGATCTAGAGTGAAGGGTTCAAGACTACAAATCTGGCTGGGATCAATAGATCGCCAATTCTGTTTAAGTCTTTATTTTCCAAGAGATGTAGGCAATTGCCATATCATTTTTGTAGTAGATGCCAATGTTTTTGTCTTTCTTCAAAGTAGGCGTACTCAACGTAAATGTGATGTCTAGGAAGGTTTTGAGATTAGTGGTACTTAAGCGAGCCTTGCTCCACCGACATCTCTCTACTCACCTGGTCACATTTATTTTGGAATTACTGAAAGAAGTTAGACGACTACCATTGTTTTGCATTAGCTAGCATTTGGATTAGATTCTCCTAATGATTAAGAGACAATGATGTACTCCGTTGGCTTATGAATAAAATTTTGAGTTCTTTTCATTATGACTCCATTTTGATTCATGAGCATGTTACTTTGTGACTACGATGGCTGGGCCATCAAGGATTAATTCAAGGACATGGAATAGCCCAAGTTCCCCTTGCCAAATGGCACCTTGATTAATGTCACAGAAACTCTCTACGCTCCTAGGGCAACTCGCACCTATGGATAGCCAACGGATTCCATGCGAAAATGCATATAGAGAACGGAAATGAGTTCCTTTGCAATACCTCTAATGATTGCGAACAAAGGCGCATCTTAGAGAAGTTTATGTGTCTCTCTAGTGGACTCTATGTCACTATTTGAGCTATTAATCCAATAAAAGTTATGAGAGAAGATCTCTTGGATTTAGACACATATTGGCTTTGTCACGACAGGATAGGTCATCCTAGTCACGATATGATGATCCGTCTACTAAAGACTTCACATGGACATCTTTTCTCTCGAGCGAAATGAAGCATGAATCAAAAGATGATTCCTGGACTAAGTGTGACCGACGCTGCTGCCTAAGGCACTGCCTCCGTCCACCACCAGCTTAGGGCTGGCGTAGTCCTTATCCATGATGCCATGGATGGCGTCCATCATGGTGATGGCGCCCCAGGTGATGATGCAATCACCAACTTGCTTCAAAATAGCGTTTCAGACGCTCATGCCCAACCAAAATTCTCATTGGTTGCTTCTAAAGCCTCTCGCTCATTTTACAAAGCCCGTTCCTTAGGGAAACTAGGACTGAGACCGTCCTATGCAAAGGATATGACAATACTCATTCTGTTCTTACATAGAATTCGTATGGATTCTGTGGACTGATTCAACCAACTTGCGGACGTTTAAATATCTCATAATGTTGGTTTACACGCAAACACGCTGGTCACGTGTTGTGCCATTGTCCACTTGTAAATGCTGCTTATGCTACACTCCTAGCAAATATCATAGGACAACGGGCTCACTCCCCGGATCATCCTAATTCTGTCAATTGGACTTGACGATGCTAGAGAGTTTACATCGAAGACTTTCGATGGTTATTGCAATGAGACTGATGTTGGACATCATATTCCCATGTACACACCCAAATGGTCTCGCTGAAACGACTACGATGGTAGTCCGGACATTGGTAATGCGCACCAATCTCCTTATAATCCGCTTGGGGTGATGCAATATCGCATGCAGCTATGCTAATTCGTCTACGACCCACCGCCACTCAATGTATCTCTGCGTTACAGCTAGTGACTGGGTACAAGTATTGTACTTATGCATCTTTGAGTGTGCCATTTATGTGCCAATTGCGCCGCCACAGCGCTCTATGATGGGCCCTTACAGACGAATGGGCAACTACGTTGGATTTGAGATTCTAACAATCGTCCGCCACTTAATGCCCTTGCTAGGCGATCTCCTTACAGCTAGATTTGCGGATGTCACTTTGATGAGACAATCTTCACGTCGTTAGGGGGAGATAAGAACACAGATGTTCAGCAGGAACGACAGGAATTGTCGTGGCCTGTCCCCACTATGTGTCATCTCAATCCCTACTAAAGTGACGAGATCACACAAATATGCTGCAAACATGTCCGCAAGGATGGAAATCCCTACGAGAGGACGTAGCGCCACCCTACACAGAGGTAGGCATGGCGCCAATGCCAAAGAGAGTGGTACTCTGGCGTTATAGGCCATGGCCCCAGCTAGGATGCGTGGGAGGCCCGTGAGTTCGAAGGATACTTTGGCACATTCCAACCCTTTGATCATCGACACTCAAAATCCGTCTCATGAGAATCTTCCGGGTTATGGTTATCGTTGGGGGACGCCTCAACGTTAGAACCCTATTCCTGAGAATATAGAGCTCTATGAAAATTACACTAGTGTACATGAGACGTGGGATAGAAACTCCATCATAATTGATGATGTAGTTGCGCATTTCGTTGCGCATGAGTTTGTTGAGTTAGATGATATCGAACCACGCTCCGTTGATGAATGAATGCCAACGTAGAGAGATTTGGCCTAAATGGAAAGATGTGATCCAGGTTAAGATGGATTCTCTAACGAAGAGGAAGGTTTTCTGAGTCAGTGATGCCAACACCTCCTGACATAAAACCTATTGACTAATGGGTCTTCGTTAGAAAGCGTGATGAGAAAAAGAGATGGCAATCTCGCCTTATGGCGCAAGGCTTCTCACAAAACACCCTGGGATCGACTACGATGAGACATATTCTCTCGTAATGGATGTCATTGCACTCCACTACCTTGTCAGTTTGGTAGTTTCCGAATAACTGAACATGCAGCTTACAAATGTGGTCACTACGTATCTCTATGGGGATCTAGATACGGAATATACATGAAGGTTCATGGTGAACTTCATTTACCCAAGTCAAGTGGCTCTAGACCACGGAGCGCGTTTACAAAGAGGTTGAAACGCTCACTAAAGTGACTACTTGATTGGGAAGGGATATGCCCACGCGTTTTCCATAACAAGTTTCGGATTCTATCGCGGTTCATGTTGGACATGATCTTCATTAGAAGCCTTTAAAGAGTTAAGGGAAACCGCTGAACACTAGAAATCTGAGTTTGAGATGAAGGATTTTGGGAGAACACGATTATGTCTCGGTTTGGAACTTGAGCAGCGTGTTGATAGATGCTTAGGCATTTTGACAAGGTCAAACCTTCAAGCACCCCCATGATCGTCCGTAGTCTTGATCCTGAAAAGGATCCTCTTCGTCCAAAGGATGATGACGAAGATGTGCTAGAGGCAGGAGTGCTTTACTTAGTACAATAGGCGCATTATTGTACTTAGCTCAATGCACAAGACCGAACATCTCATTTGCCATGAACTTGTTAGCTAAGGTATAGCTTTGCGCCAACGCGACGCCATTGGATTGGTGTAAAAGATATCTTTCGATACTAGATGTACGGCATATATGGGCATGCTTTATCCCTACAGAGAGATGATAGATTCAGACCCATCACACACCAGGAACGCTGCCAACACTGGCCTGCGTCCTCTATCCCCATCCCAAAACGACATGTGTGTTGGAAGGTTTTGCTGATGTTGGGTATGTCTCTGACCCACACAAAGGTCATTCCCAAACTGGTTAAGTGTTCACCATGGGTAAAGACTGCGATATCTTGGAGGTCTACAGAATAGACCCTAGTCGCTATATCTTCGGACCATGCAGAGACTATTGCTCTTCACGAAGAGATTCGTGAATGTATATGGATTGGATCCATAATTACGCATGTTCGAACAATTGTGGTTTGAAGTCTACCATAGATGAGCCTACGAGCATTTAGGATAATGCAGCTTGTTTTGAACAAATGAAGCAAGGCTACATCAAAGCGACAACACCAAGCTTAATCAGCAACAACAGACTCTCCTCAAGATCAAAATGAACTAGGTTCGATCTGAGGACAATGTGGCAGACTTGCTCACTAAGTCATTGCCTAAATTCCACTTTCGAGAAACATGTTGGTAGCATCGTTTACGGAAGTTATCCGAACTCCCATGACCGTAGTCATCAGGGGGAGATGCAGACATCAGGGGGAGATGTCTACATGTATGGTCTCGAAACGTGAAGGGTGTGTTGTGCTTTTTTTCCCCTTAGACCGAGGTTATTTTTATCCCACTGGGTTTTTGTTACTCGGCAAGGTTTTTAACGAGGCAACGAGAGAAGCACCGCGTTTGGGCAACACAAGGGGGAGTGTTTAAGGAAATCTCTCTTTTATGTGTTTGGCCCAAACTCTAAGTTACTTGACCTAGTGGTAATAGGGTTAAATTAGAAGGATCTAGATTCCTATTCAATGTACGATTACTTTCCTTGTACGATTGAGATTCTATGCATTGTAATCCTCTATATAAAGAGGCCCCTATTATCAATGAGAATACACAGCGAATTTCTCTCTCTCAATTTCAGTTTCTCTACAACAAAAAGCTATTAAACATATTCCAATTATAGTTCATTTTCTAATATGAATGTCTTTTCAGTCATTTCATTTACCCATATAATCTGATTTTAAATGTAAAAAAAATTAGAATGTGTATTAAGTATTTAGGGATGTGTTAATAAAATTTCTCTTTGTAGTTTCAAAAAGAAAAAAGAAAAAAAAAGGAAGAAGCAGAAGAAGAAGAGCTTCTTGAATCTGTAAATAGATGTTTGCTATGTTTATAAATGAAAGCATTTGGAATAGGATAGATCAAAAAAGAAACCAAAGCTAGTCTTTGAATAGGAAAATGGATTGTTGGCAAAAATAAATTGTGTATGAAAATTTACGACCGTCTCTTTACGCTTAATATTTTCTCCATATTGTGAATACTTTCGACCAATTTTATTTTTTATATTCTTATTTATATGATTATATGCAATGAAATAAATTAAGAAAAAATTTCAAAACAAAAACCCCAGTCACCCTCTAGGCACCTGCCTTGTAGATATGAACTATGTCTAACTATATAGAAAAATGGGGACGTCTATCTCTTCGTGATTCGGCTTATCTTAGGAAATTGTGAGCGTATATAGAGTTTGATACTTTGATCAAAGTAATGTCGAAACAACCAATTTTCATTTTTTATTTCTTGGACCGACATAAATTTTGATATGCCTACTGAAGTTGTCTAACTTCTTCATTGGTTATCTAGAAATGTATACCTTTCAATATCGACATGGTCGACAAAAAAGAAATTGGTCAAACCGACCGTTAATGTGATGATCGGGCTATTATATGCATATGATAAAAAATTTAGCCCATTCGTCCTTGATTTGATCTTGAACCATGTGATCAGCAAAATGTATAAATATATACTTTTATATTTATTCATTAAAATTCTCAAAGGGCAATTTAAATTGAGTAGAGCTCCTAAGTTGAAAAATTGTACAATAATAGTTGAAGCCTGGCCATTAAATCTTATGGTTTTAAACTTTTTGAAAATCCAATTTTGAATGATTCTTAATGATGTTATAGAAAAAAAAAAAAAAAAACTTTCTTTTGTAGATGGTCGTAAATAACTGTTGACTGTCTTGATCAAGACCTAAAGGATGACGAACGGGGTTAATTTTTTCACATATTCATATTACTATGCCGTGTAATAAGCAATGTCAAATATTTTGCTTTTCTTCATCGATGTTTCAAATTGCACGAAATCCCTACATGCCAATTACTGTGGTCGAACTTTTTCATTGGCTACATACAAACGTATATCACATATTCATATTACTATGCCGTGTAATAGGCAATGTCAAATATTTTGTTTTTCATTATCGATGTTTCAAACTGCACGAAATCCCTACATGTCAATTACTGCGGTCAAACTTTTTCATTGGCTATATACAAACGTATATCTTCCGAGACCAACAATGTGGAGGAAAAATAAATTTGCTAATTTGACCATTGGATATGATCATTGCGGGATAGATGGCCACGCAAAAAAAAAAAAAAAAAAAAAAAAATACTTCTTTGGTATTTGTTTAAGTCTCGATCCACATGATTAACTATATTCTATCAAATTAAAATGCTTGTAAACAAAGTTTTTATTTTTATTTTTTTTAAAAGAGCAAAGTTTTTATTTAAGTAATGTTGGTTTTTTTTTATTTGAGAAAAAAAAGGTAATGCAATTATATATTTTTGATAATTAAAAAACAATATTTTATTTTAATAATGTAGTTTGTTAAAAGAAAAAAAACAACTATAGAACTAAATCGATGTGGCTCGAACCCACATAACGAAAATGATATTCAAAGTTATAAAATGTCCATAAAAATATTTTTACTTCAACTTTTTGTAACTAGTATAGTTTGTTTATTTACTAATTTTGAAATCTTATTGAAGTTCATTAAAGAAAGGAAAAGACAACTAGATAAATTGGATTGTTCTAAAAGTTGACCAACATGGTTCGAACCACCATTGCCCCATAGGTGGTTCAACTTTTTGAAACTAGTATAGTTTGTTTATTTACTAATTTGAAATCTTATTTACTAATTTTGAAATCTTAAGCAAATAAAAAACAAAAATGTACAACATGGTTCGAACCACCATTGCCCCATAGGCCATATCATAACCTTAAAGCTTTGCCACTGTCCCAACCATTTTAGTGTCAAATCCTCATTCAAATTTCGATAATTAAAGGTTGTCAAATTCCAGAATCCCAGACTTGCTTGTTCTTCTTCTTCGACCTCCTTCAGATACCTCAATTTTCATTTGTAAGGTTTTCTCTAAACCCATCACTAGATTCAGATCAAACCATGGCCACCACCGCTCATCTCCGACAACCGCCGCATTTAAAGTAACCTTAATTCCTCTGTTCCAAAACACTAAATCGTACTCTATCCTTCGGCACCAAACCCATTTGGGACGGAAGGATCGACCTTTCGTTTTCCGGAGGCGGTTGGAGCCGAGGAGATAAGAATGAAGACTCGAAACCCTCAATTTCCTCCCCCCTTTCATTTTCGATCCGATCAGATTAAGCCCTCCTCCATTGCTAGAGCTCCTACTTCTACTTCCAGATTTTATCTTGGTTTAATTAGATAAGGTCTGATGTGTTTTCTACCATGTTGACCTTGTTTTTTGGTTTCAATTCTGTTAACAGTGTTAGCATAGATGTTAGTACCACGTGGATGGCTGGATTAAATAAATGGTTAAGATTGCATATTAGCTATCGGGTCACTTACACCGACTGTGCGTAAAATAATTTTCAACTATAGAATAAATACAAGTTTATACTCAAAGCCTTTTTGTTTTATTCTTTTGTCATTAATCTCTCAATTATTGCGGCTCTTCATAGTACAACTGTACAACTAATAAGCACGTTTCTCATTTGTTTCAGATCTCTCTTTTTTCCAATTATTTTTATTTTATTAATTTTTTTAATGTTGTGGTCTCTCTGTGCCCCCCTACATAAAGGTATCTGGGCACCTGCAATCAAATTAACCTAATTAAGACACTCAGTCTCCATCTGTAGCAAAAGATGTTGAAACCCAGAGTATTTCACAAATCACAGTCTCTCTTTCTTCAGAACAAGCCGTTCATCCATGGAAGTAGAGGCAGCAGAACTTCACTTTCCGTCTGGTCAATAAGTTCTTCATTCCCCAACAAACACAAAAACCTTCGAGTTGGATCCAGTAACAATTACAACAACAACATAGAAGCCGTAAGTAGTACTAATAGTACTAGTAGCAGTAGCAGCAGCACTAGTAATACTAGCAACCCTGGACCGACGACCACGACAACGATAACCACTACTACTACCACTGAGGTGACGGAAGTGGTGACGGAGAATGAAGATGCAGCGGTCAAGAAAGAAGTAGAAGTAGTGACCACAAAAGAAGTAGTGAAGGAGAAGTTCATCAGTGTTAAAGCAACCATAACGGTGACGCTTACAGTTGGTGGGTTTCTGTCTCACATGGGTTTAGCTCGAGGACTTGATGATATAAAAGATTTGCTTGGCCAAACGCTCTTCATGGAGCTTCTTAGCGCTCACCTTGATCCCAGTAAGTATCATATAGTTAATGAAGTTTATAAAACCATTAACTGATATAAATTAACGTGTCCACTGATATGATGCAGATTTTTCACTCAAGAAATTAAACTTACTTCCAATTAACATCACCTTTTTTTTTGGTTAATTTCAAACAGAAATTATTTTTCATTTTAAAACACAAAATCAAAAGATCTCGGGAAGCTTCTTAATGCTATAGTGCTATACCGCCATAACTTTGATTTTAACTAGTACCAACTATTTAAATTTCATTATATATATTAAATTTATACTAGCCTCTTAACAATTCATGTGCCGATGTGCGCATCATACTCTTAATTAGGTTTTATATTTTTCTATTCTCAAGTTTTTGGTATTGAATTATTTTTGACAGATGAGTAGTTAGTTTTTTTTTTGTTTAGATTTATTTTCTGTAAATACAAATAAAACAACAAAGACATAAGTCATTTATATAAAGTACTAACTAAATTGAAAATCATTTAGGATCAAATATAAAAACAAACTAAATTTATCTAATATAAACTGTTTATTGTCATAACGATGATAATTTATGATTTTCACTATCCAGCTGATCTCTAATTTAATTACAACATAAATTAATTAAAAGAATATCCTTAATTTAATGAATTTATGAGTCCATTCAAATTTATGTATAGATGTCCTGGTCTGTCAAATATGTGGAGGCTGTTATGTTATGTATCATATATGCATGAGAAATTGAGAAGAGAAGGAGGAGAACGAGATAATGCACCGAGGATATTCTAGCTAGAATCTACGTTATATGCACACACACACACACTTATCTATGTAGAAAGGACATCCTTGTCTTCTACTTCACATATCCCAAACTAAAGGAGGAAAGGAAAACGCAACTTGAATTTTGGAGACAATTCATGGTCCCAGACCTCTAGGGACACTTGATCAAAGAGATAGAGGCTCTTTTTTTTTTTTTTTTTTTTTTACGTTAAAAAACCAACGTGGATATATTAGTCAAAACAATATTGGCAGATACAGATCCACTTATGCATAGAAGTTGTAATAAAATGAATGGTTTCGTTAATTTGTTGAGTTTAATTTGTGGAGCAGAAACTGGATTAGAGAATGAGCCAGTTACAGGGTTCGCACACCGAAGTCGCCGAGTGGAGGGTGAGATTATATACGAGACAGATTTTAAAGTTCCATTAGATTTTGGGGAAGTGGGAGCCATTTTAATAGAGAATGAGCATCACAAGGAGATGCATCTCAAGGATATTGTCCTGGATGGCTTGCCTAATAGCCCTGTACTCCTCAGTTGTAATTCATGGATCCACTCCAAGTATGATAATCCAGCCAAGAGGGTCTTCTTCACTAACAAGGTCAGATTCAGATAATTATGTATGCTATGCTATGTTGTTACTTGTTAGCTCATATATATGGACCACTGTTTTTGTGGTTGGTACCAAATACAACAAGTGACGTACATAAGAATATATGAGCAAAGGGATCATTCAGTGGAAGGGCCCTCATATATATATATATATATATATATATATATATATATATCATTTTGTTATTACTAAAAGTAAAACTACAGTGAATGATAAATTATTGTTCGAGTACCACAGTCATATTTGCCATCTCAAACTCCAAGTGCATTGGTGAGGCTAAGAGAAGAGGAGCTTGTGACATTGCGCGGCAATGGCCAAGGAGAGCGCAAGAGCTTTGAGAGAATATACGATTACGATGTTTACAATGATCTTGGGAATCCTGATTCGAGTCTAAAGCTTATAAGACCGGTTCTTGGAGGAAGCAAAGAATTCCCCTATCCCAGGCGATGTCGAACTGGGCGACCAATGAGTGAAGCAGGTACAAAAATAACGTTCTCTAGCCGAATAGCTTAACACTTCAAGGTTTTACATTGTTATTATAATTAAACCAAGTACCCCAATAGTATGTACAGATGAGAATGAAATGAAAATACTTTTCTGTTTTCCATTTAGATAAACATTCGGAGAAAAGGAGCAGCAAGGTGTACGTTCCTAGAGACGAAGCTTTCTCAGAGGTGAAGCAGTTAACATTTTCAGCAAAGACATTGTACGCTGTCATGCATGCAGTAGTACCGTCACTGGAGAACGCCATCACTGACACTAATCTTGGATTCACATTGTTCACGTCAATAGACACACTTTTCAATGAAGGCATTAAGTTGCCTCCAATTAACGAACAAGGGATTCTCCAAGCTATACTTCCTAGACTAGTAAATGCTTTGGCTTCTGGAGGTGATGTTTTGCGGTTCGTGCCCCCAGAAACAATGAATAGTAAGCGAATCGATCAATCTGAATCTTTTGTCCCGATCAATGATTTTAAATTGACATTCTAACGACAAAATGTTAAATAGTAATATTATACTATTTATGTTTTTAATATATATTTTGTTTTAAATTGATTGCATTTTTTTTTATTGGCGTGCTGTCAGGAGACAAATTCTTCTGGTTTAGGGACGAGGAATTTGCTAGGCAGACTCTTGCCGGTCTCAACCCATATAGCATTAAGTTGGTGACGGTAAGAACTGTAGATGCAATGAGTGAATAATGACAGGTTAATTTGAAGAAATCACATGTTTAGTTATAACAAAGTATGTCGCTAAAATGAAATTTCATGTCTGCATGTAGTATTATGAAATTTGTTTAATCCTTTGTGTCCAAAACCCCTAGGCCATAAGAGTTTTAACAGCAAAAGAAGTATAAGAGTAGTAACCACTTATGTTTCTTCGTGGCCATAGTGTTAGGAACAAGAGTTTGCAACACACTAAAACTCACTAAACTGGATTGAATGCAATCAATACTTATTCAAATATAACTCTGGCTATATATAGCCTCAAACTCTAACAACCTAAACTGAAATCAAGCTCACGTATCGGCTACATGCAGCCACGTGCATTAACAGAAAACAACAACTAAATCAAAGCATAATCTAACCCTAAGGACTAGATCTTTATTTAACTGAATAACAAACCCTAAAGACCCGGACAAACACTCTTCAATCTCTCCCTTAAGCTAAACTCAGTGAAACAGTTTAGCTTACTTCACTAACTTCACACATTCCCAGCATGCTCCGAAGTTACTGAATGCATCAGTCTTTAAGGGTTTAGTCAATATATCAGCTACTTGTTCAGCACTTCCACAAGGAACTAAGGCAATCAAACCTTCTTTTGTGAGATCTCTAAGAAAATGGTACCTCACACGTATGTGCTTGCTACGTCCATGTAACACTGGGTTTTTAGAAAGTTTGATGGTGGACGTATTATCACATGTGATGTAGGTACAGTTTTCCTCTTTATGCCCGAGCTCCTTCAGTATCCTCTTCAGCCAGATTGCTTGGCAAGCACACATTGCTGCTGCGACAAACTCTGCCTCAGTTGTCGACAGAGTCACAATTGGTTGTTTCTTCGAACTCCATGAGATGGCTCCTGAACTTAACAGAAAAGCATACCCACTCGTACTCTTACTGTCTCCCAAGTCTCCGGCATAATCACTGTCAGTGAATGCCATTAGCTTGTCATCACCTCCACTCTTGTAGTAAATTCCATAGTCTATTGTGCCTTTTAGATACCTGAGAACTCTCTTGGCAGCCTGCAAGTGAAGTTCAGTAGGTCTTACCATAAATCTGCTTAGTAAACTTGTAACAAACATCAAATCAGGCCGTGTAGAAGTTAGATACATTAAACTTCCTACAAGCTGTTTGTAGTAAGTTTCATCAACTGTGACACCATGTTCATCTTTCCCTATCTTGAACCCCGGCACAATTGGACTGGTGACCATGTTGCTCTTCATCATTCTAAACCTTTTCAACACCTCCAATGCATATCTTCTTTGAAAGATAAAATTGCCTCCTGGTTTTTGTATTACTTCTATCCCAAGAAAATAACTCATGCTCCCCATATCAGTCATATCAAATTCTCTCATCATGGAAGTCTTGAATTCAAGCAATAGATTAGCATCATCTCCAGTAAAAATCAAATCATCGACATATAAACTTACAATGATGATCTTGCCTTCGTTGCTCCTCTTAGTGAACAAAGTTTGCTCACTTCCGCATCTCTGGAAGCCTTCACTGACAAAGTATGCTTCAATGTGGCTGAACCAAGCTCGAGGAGCTTGTTTTAAACCATACAAAGCTTTGTATAATTGATAGACCAAATGCTCCTTTCCCTTCTTCTCGTATCCTCTAGGCTGTTCTACATCGACCTTCTCATTCAAGTCTCCATGAAGAAATGCAGATTTGACGTCTAACTGAAAAATTCTCCACTTCCTTTGAGCTGCTAGAGCAATAATGGTTCTCACCGTATCTAGCCTTGCCACTGGTGCAAATACTTCTGAGTAATCAATGCCTTCTCTTTGTGAATACCCCTTTGCTACGAGACGAGCCTTATGCTTGACAACTTCACCATGGTCATCACGTTTTGTTTTGTAAATCCATTTGACACCAACTTTTCTAGCTCATGCTGGCAATTCAGTTAGAACCCAGGTTTTGTTCTTCAAGATGGAGTTGATCTCATTATCCATGGCTTTTCTCCATTTGTCTTCTCTTATAGCATCTTCAAATAAAGTGGGATCTTCTTCTGCAGCATCTTGCACCATATATACTGCCCCCTCTTCTTCACTTAGGCCCTCACCACTCACATAATCTTCTGTCCAATATGGTGGTCTTCTTTCTCTCCCTTCAACTATACTACCCTCAGATTGACCTACTTCTCTACCCTCATTGCCACTGACCTCACTAGTGCTCCCAATTGCTTCACTAGAGTCTTCTCTATCCTGTCTTGCACCATTCATCTCAACATCACCAACATCACTTCTATTCTCTCCCTCATTTTCTTCATCACTGATCTCACCATCATCACCCCAAACCAACTCCGACCTGATTTGATTCTCATAGTTTTCACCCCAATCCCATTGCTTATCTTCCTCAAACACAACATCCTTACTCACAACCACCTTTTTTGTTATTGGATCAAATAGCCTATAACCTTTAGACTCTTCACTGACTCCCAATAAGATACAAGAGAAACTTTTATTATCTAATTTACCTCGTTTTGCTTCTGGGATGTGAACATGTGCAAGGCAGCCCCATACTCGGAAGTGAGCAACAGATGGTTTAACACCACTCCATGCCTCTTGTGGTGTGACATCTTTCACGGCTAAAGTAGGGCACCGGTACAAAACATAGAATGTCCAAACCACTGCTTCAGGCCAGAAAAGTTTCGGCATCTTCTTGGCAGATAACATGGAGCGTACCATGTTCATTACTGTTCTATTCTTTCTCTCGGCGACGCCATTTTGTTGTGGCGTATACGCAGTAGTGAGCTGCCTCTTGATTCCATGCTCTTTGCAGAAATCGTTGAATTCATGTGATGTGAATTCTCCTCCCCTGTCAGTCCTTAGGCACTTGATAGATACTTCTGCTTCTTTTTCCACCAACTTCTTGAATTTCTTAAAACAATTCAGTGCTTCGGACTTCTCAAGCAAAAGATACACCCATGATTTTCGACTAAAATCATCTATAAAACATAAAGTGTACCTTTTGCCATTGTTGGATGTAGGGGAAATTGGTCCGCAAATGTCTGCATGAATCAGCTCTAGTACTTGACTTGCTCTCCACAAACTTCTTTTTGGAATGGCATTCCTGTGTTGCTTGCCATTGAAGCAATCGGTACAAACAACCTGTGAGGCTCTAAACTGAGGTAGATCATGCACCATTTTCTTGAATTGTAATGTCCTCAGCCCCTTATGACTCAAGTGTCCATACCTCTGGTGCCAAAGATATGTCAAATCCGAGGAGCTTGTATGAAAACATTCTTCTTGTTGAGGAAGGGATGTCGTAGAGGCTGAGGCTTCATTCAGGATGATGAACATACGATTAGCACTCATTAGGGTGTACACAATCAGCCCTATTTGTGGATGGTAAATGCTGCATGCTCCATCTCGGATCAGGAATGCCAAACCCTTTTCTTGTAACTGCCCAATGCTCAAAAGATTGTTCCTAAGATCTGGAACATAATACACATCTCCAACAACAAAGCTAACACCATTGAACACTAATCTGATACTTCCCTTTCCAGCCACACTCATCTTAGTGTTATTTCCAAGCTTGACTGAATGCGTAAAGCTAACATCCAAACTCAAAAACATACCTTGATCACCACACATGTGATTTGAGCACCCAGAATCTAGGAACCATGCATCGCTTCTCTTTGCCTCATGCATCTCCACATACGACATTAGGAGCAGCTCATCTTCTTCATCAAGTTGTGCATAATTGGCCTCTTTGTTCCACTTCGGACATTCATACTGAAAGTGTCCAAGATTGTGACACTTAAAGCATTCTACTGTTGCTCTATTGAAGGACTGTCGTCCTCTCCCTCGACCTCTTCCTCTGGGAGTTGCTCTTCCCCGACCCCTAGCACCAGCTCGATCTTCAATCTTCAAGGCCTGATCTTCCTCTTCTCGATTCAGCCTGTGGAACTTCTGCTCATGAACCACAAGTGAACTCTGCAGCTCATCAATTGAGAGGGTGTCTGTGTCCTTTGACTCCTCAATAGACACCACTACATAGGTGAATCTCTCAGTCAACGTCCTCAAGATCTTTTCTACTACTTTGGAATCTGGCATGGTTTCACCATTGCTCCTCATTTTGTTTGCCACAGCCATAACCCTAGCGAAATATTCAGTGATTGTATCGCTTTTCTTCATCTCCAACACCTCAAAGTCTCTTCTCAAAGCCTGAAGAAGAGACCTCTTAACTCGAGCATTCCCACCAAATCTCCTCTTCAGTGAGTCCCAGACAACCTTCGAGTTGTGTCTGTCCAGAATTTGCTCGAAAGTGACTCTGTCAATGGCCTGGTACAGGTAGTGCTTCACCTTGTGATCCTTGGTCCTTGCATCATCCAACAACGATAGCTGCGCATCTGTCAACCCTGCTCCATCTTTTGGTTCCTCGAAACCATTCTCTATGAGGCTCCATAATCCCTTCGATCTGAGGAAATTTTCCATCAGCTCTCCCCAATGGTCATAGTGGACGCCATCGAAGTTGGGAATCTTTGTCAAACTCTTATCCTCACTCATCTCTCTCTTTTGTGTTTCACTCTCTAAGCTGCGGCTTTACTCTATTCTCAGGCCCAGTAGGGGCTCTGATACCAGTTTGTTAGGAACAAGAGTTTGCAACACACTAAAACTCACTAAACTGGATTGAATGCAATCAATACTTATTCAAATATAACTCTGGCTATATATAGCCTCAAACTCTAACAACCTAAACTGAAATCAAGCTCACGTATCGGCTACATGCAGCCACGTGCATTAAATGAAAACAACAACTAAATCAAAGCATAATCTAACCCTAAGGACTAGATCTTTATTTAACTGAATAACAAACCCTAAAGACCCGGACAAACACTCTTCACATAGTTGTTGCTGATTATAATAAAAAAAAAGTAACAATTAGTGATCAAAGATGATATTCATGACACATAAAACAGGTTATGACTGAAAAATTATAACCAAATGCAGGAATGCATTCGCAGAAGTTATCATTAGAGTCGTCCTACATATATGTAATCTATTGATAAAACATCAAACTAACAAAGGAAACAAATGCAGGAATGGCCATTGAAGAGTAAATTGGATCCCAACGTGTATGGTCCCCCAGAATCTGCAATTACCTCGGAAATGATTGAGCGAGAAATTAAAGGCTTTGCGACCATCAAAGAGGTACCAATATTGTTTCAATAGTAATAGTGATATATTAATTGTATAAATTTTTGTGACACATATATGTCGATGAGCTGTGACCTGTTGGTAAATTATAATTCCAACATTGTAAAGGTCGTGAGTTTGATTCTCACTGATATATGTAAGGGTAGGATGAGATAAGGGGGTTTTTTTTTTTCCTTAAAAAAAAAATGTAATTCGAATATTTGGTAAAATGTAGGCCATAAGAGAAAAGAAGTTGTTCATACTAGATTACCATGATTTGTTTTTACCATACGTGAGCAAAGTACGAGAGATTGAAGGCACAACACTATATGGATCGAGGACATTGTTCTTCCTTAACCCAGAAGGCACCCTAAGGCCGCTGGCCATTGAGTTGACTCGACCGCCAATGGACGGGAAGCCTCAGTGGAAGCAAGCCTTCCAACCCAGCTGGAATGCTACCGGTGTCTGGCTTTGGAGGATTGCCAAAGCTCATGTCCTTGCTCATGACTCTGGTTACCATCAACTTGTTAGTCACTGGTAATTAATTAGTCAAGGATCCATTTGACACCAAATGTTTTATGTCCATGTTTTTAACATATTTGAAGCTAAGCTAATGTATCTTCCCGTGCATAATTTCTAGGCTAAGAACGCATTGTGCCACAGAACCATATATAATCGCAACCAATCGTCAACTGAGTGTGTTGCACCCAATCTACAAATTGTTGCATCCCCATTTCAGATACACTATGGAGATCAATGCTCTTGCTCGTGAATCACTTATCAATGCCGGTGGCATCATTGAAACCTCATTCTCACCTAGAAAATATTCCATGGAGCTTTGCTCTATTGCCTATGCTAAGGAGTGGCGATTCGACCAAGAGGCTCTACCAGCCGACCTTATTCGCAGGTATTACTTAGTTGATGTCGTTAAAGCGAACGCTTCATATTGAATTTAATGATATTAACAAATGAAAAGTAGTTACTAATTACGTGAAAAGAAAAAGTTAAAAAATTGGGTAAGCTCTACTATAGATGCTACAATTATAGCGTGCATGACTAACATCTTGATCATGTTTTGTTTCTCTATTTTTAGGGGCATGGCTGTTGAGGACCCAACTGCTTCCCACGGTCTGAGGCTATCGATTCAGGATTACCCTTTTGCCAATGATGGACTCCTCCTATGGGATGCCATTAAACAGTGGGTCTCTGACTATGTAAACCACTACTACAGAGAGTCCACCCTTGTACAAACTGATCAAGAGCTCCAAGCATGGTGGACAGAAATCAGAACAGTAGGTCACGGAGACAAGAAGGACGAACCCTGGTGGCCTGACCTAAATACCCCTCAAGACCTCATCGACATCCTCACAACAATGCTTTGGGTTACATCCGGTCACCATGCAGCAGTCAACTTTGGTCAGTATGCCTATGCAGGCTATTTCCCTAATCGCCCAACCATTGCAAGAACCAATGTGCCCACGGAGGACCCTGACGATGAGGTTTGGGAAATGTTCATGAAAAAACCCGAAGCTGCCCTTTTGCGGTGCTTTCCTTCGCAAATTCAAGCCACAACGATCATGGCGGTTTTAGACATTTTGTCTAGTCATTCGCCGGACGAGGAGTACATTGGAGAGAAGATGGAGGACGCGTGGGCTGAAGACGAAGTTATAAGGGTGGCGTTTGAGCGGTTTAAGGGGAGGCTGATAATGCTTGAACAAACTATTGATGAAAGAAATGCTAATTTTGAGTTGAAGAACAGAAATGGAGCTGGGGTTGTGCCTTATGAGCTTTTGAAACCCTTTTCAGAACCTGGGGTTACCGCGAAGGGTGTTCCATATAGCATCTCTATTTGAATATTATCTGTATTTTTTGTTTGAATAACAAGACAAATTAACTAAATATAGCTAGCCCTTTCTTAAATTTATTAATGTGTGTTTGAAAAAATTGATCCGGAGTTTTTGTGCTATACATGCATCTATAACATGCATGCCATCTACCATCTATTTTGAGGACTCATTACCCAATTAAACAAGAATCTATTTAATTAGGGGGGTGTATTCATTTAAGAGTCTACAAGATTTTTTTGTATTTTGAAAGTCTATGGGTATTCAATTGAGATTTTAAATAATCCTTTAAAATCTTGATGTATTCAATTAAGATTTAGAATTATCCATTCAAATATATATTCAAAAGTATACGGATTTTTAAGGATTTCATTAAATGCTGGATTTTGAAGGATTTTATAGTGTTTTTTATACATATCAAAACAAAAAAACAATCCAACCACTTCCTAAGAGATTTCGATGGATTCTTTCTCACTCAAAAAATGAAGAAGCTCTTCACCAGAAAAAAAAAAAAGAAAAAAAAAAGCAGCTCTCAATAGGTGACACTCATCCATTTTGTCTTAGACCTATCTTCCTGCTATCCTCCTCTGCCTCTACCTTCATCTAATAATTTTTTTATTTTTATCACTATAGCTCTGGAAGCCTTAATCCTTCTAGCTAATTAAGCTCACTTTCAATGGTATTGTTAAAATGATACATACACACATGTTTCTTTTGTAAATTAGATATGAAATAAATTATGTCATTAGTTTACTACTTTATTTTTTGTGTAACATTTTGGCTGATTAGTTTTCTCTTATTATTCATATATCGTTACACACAACATAAAGAATGGTAGATTGCCACACACACACACACACACACACACACACTTTTTTGTCATTGATATATCATTATAGTTGGATCCATACATCCATTGCTTTTAAAGAAAAAAAAAAAATTAACCTACCAAAAATATCATAAGGACTTGTAAAATCAAAACAAATATCAGTAAATCAATCAATTAGAATCAATCAGAGTTCATATATAATTTAAACAATCCGTGGATTAAGCAAATCCATAGATTATAAAAACTCAAACAAAATCTTTTAAAATCTGAATTGAATACACCCCCTTAGTCTTTGAGTTATCTACCGTTAGCAAAGACTTGTTTTTTTTTTTTTTTTGGAAACATAGCAAAGACTTGTTTTCAGTTACAGTTTTACTCCGATAACCATTAAATTGTCGTCGAGGGAGAAGTTACCTGACAAAAACTTGTATGGAAACATAGATGCAAATGTAAGAAACCAAGGTAAATACGAATCATGTTTATATGGTCCATTAGTGCATCTGCAGCAAATTTGGACGTATGCTAGCGCGGTCCAACAGATCATGTAATGAAACAAGAAATAGGATAGTACTATATATCATGAATTTGTATACAGGACAACTTATATGTAGTGCACACAGATCATGAATGATGATGATATTAGTAAAATTAGCAGTTTATCACCTAGCTAGTACGCCTGCGCATGCGCTCTGGGCGAAGAAGAGAGCCATGTGAATTGATTCATTGCCTTCAATAATTCATTTTTTGTATTGTTCGGATAATTCATACAATGATTGTACGTCTGAAACACTGAAACTGAAAGCAAAAGCTGAGCAGCAAGGGACGGGGGGTCCTATATATTTCTCTCTTCTTGATATTGGGGATAACTTGATGGTGATGAACAGATGATAGATCTGGCTTAGAGAAATAGCTGATTGGCTTGGCTTTCCTTTTTTTGTTTTTTTGGCTTTCCTTATTACACCCTAAACATTTAATCTGCGCACGATAACCTACAGAAGACAAAACTGGCTTTTTCTCTCTTTGGAAATCAATCCATGACAACTAGCGACCTTTCAATCAAGCTGAAAAGAGAGAGGCGCGCACTTACCCTCTAATCAATGTCACTGAAACAGAAAAGCATTGGACATTTTGCGAGATTCTTCAGCATAAAACCAAGATTAATTGAACAGTCAAGATGGACCACTATAGCGCTTTTCAATCAAGATCCAGAAGAGCCAAAACCCTAGTTATGGGCCACGTTATCAGCTAAGATCCGGATCCTCTCCTTGGCTACTCTTCCTCCTTGGCTATCCTTGACTTCTAATTTCATCCATTGATCTGAAATCCAAAGGTTGATAATTGTCCACGTCAGCCCTAAGACTATTAATTACCCAAAACTTGAGTTTTCAAGGCTAACGGCGTCTGTTTTCTATGTCCTTCCGTCAATATTTTTCGTCGCGTCTTCTTCTCCTCCTTTTGAGAGGGTTTCTCTGAAAATTTCTTTCTCCTACCTTGAATAATGGGTTCCTAGAGATATGACGGAAAGTGTCATCCGTGACCGACCTTTCATATTCTTCTGATTAAAGCACAAACGTACGTAGAACACAGTGTAGGGCTTGGAACGGGGATTAAAAACTAGAAACTCAATTGTCTTAATAGCATGCGCGTCTTACTGCTCAAATTGGGGTGAAGATGAGGGAGGTAACTCCTCCCCAACCAACTTCTTAGACTTATAATAACAAACTTTCCTCTGATCTTGTCTTAAAGCTTCAGCTGCTACCTTCATAAGATCCCTTGGTTTGTTCCGCTCGACCTGACGTTTTCATTTTGTGATAGGAAGAGAAACCACATCTAAAGAGCCAAACTGAGAAGCAGGGCCCATAAAAGAAGTTCAAACAAAATTAAGCCCAGACTCTAGCCCAACCAATTGAAAGAAATGAGCCCATGTCCATATGAACTTATGAAGCGGCTCCAAAGTGGAGTAATACCATTTCTTTTTTCTTTTTTTTTTTAAGTATTTTCATTTAGTTCGTATATGCATCTTTTTTTTTTTTTTGAAATGGGGCTGGTGCGGCTATTTTAGGAATATGGAGCTATGGACCATACTTTTTTTTATTGTGGTCCGGACCAAAAACTTTTAACTCAAGTGGGCTCCACTGCAGGGATTGAAAAATCGATAATATTCTCGAAATTTCCGCGATATTTCTGTGTTTTTAGGGTCTCGATATATCTTTGACTTACTAAGAGAATATCGGGAGAAATTTTCGAAACTTTGAGATATTTCTGAAAATATTCGAAATTTTCGAGAAATTCCTGATATTCTCTCAAAATTTTGAAATTATCGCCAGTTCTGTGGCTCGTAAAAACTAGTCATTGTCCTTATCCAATTTGACTACACTGAATAACATCTAAAGAAGAAAACTTTAAAAATTTATAGGGTCATGTATTGCTCTTTGAGTCTTTTCCCTTCATGCTTATAAATCTTCTAAGTATTTAATTTGCTAACTAGTAAAGATTTGGCTCTATTAAAAAAAAAAAACAAAAAACTTTTCTATGTATTTCTATAGACCATTTTCTACTTTTTTTTTTTCTGTTTATTTGAAGACCAATGTTTTCTTTACCATATCTATTTAATTGTAAAATATGATTATAATTAATACCTAATCTCCTAATTAAATCATCTTTGAGATTTCTCACGTAGAATTTCATTTCTTTGTCATGTCAGTGTATCTTATTATACACTAAATTACTACAATCATTATACAATTAAGTTTATCAAACATTTTTTTTTGAAATACTATAGGTAACTGATCATGTAAATATTTCATGAAAATTCATTAATGTTACTTTCTAAACTTCCATAATTTTTTTCGAAAATTTACTTAGATCGAAATTTCCATTTTTTGGACCATCGATATTTTAGTCATTGGCCCACTGACAGTTTAAGCTTCCCATTCACCCAATTTAGAATGAAAAGACAAATTTAACCTCAAAATAATTAATAAATTACAAGCTACCTCTCTCTCTCTCTCTCTCTCTCTCTCTCTCTCTCTCTCTCTCTCTCTCTCTCTCTCTCTCTCTCTCTCTCTCTCTCTCCCTCTAAAATCCTATTCCGGTTCCGGTTGGTTTCACCTCCGAATCTCCGATAGCCAAAGATCGAAAATGGAGCCACTTGCACAAGGACTTTGACATCTAGCACAACACCTCTCACTAGAGGCTTCCAGTTCCGATTCCGAAAAGAGAGATGTTGTCGTCCGATTCCGATTCCGACCACTAGGTCAAAGAATCCAACGATTGGAGCATGGGATTGCTAGTCTTGAGGCGGATTTGGTTCTTGAGATGGATAAGAGCTTTTCGACCTCTCTCTCTCCACCACGATACCCGCAGCCAGATTTGTAAATGGACCAGATTTGGATCGGATCGACTTAAATCCAAATTCGTTTACTTAAAAAAAAAATTGATCCAAACCCGCTCCGTTAACCCGGCGGATCATTGATAGCTTGATCCAAATCCGTATCCGCCAGATTAACGGATACCCGATTAGCTAATCCGACCCGTTTATAATTTCAAATATTTTAAATATATAGTAATATTAAATTTATATCATGATACCAAGATATTAATAAAATATTAAAACAACATGAAAAGTGTCACTAAAAGTAGAATTACATTATCAAAATTCTTAATGCTTCTTGGAATCTTGGGTGATGGACTCTCCCTTAGATTTCTGAAAAAAAATTTGTATTAGAAATTCTTCAGATTTATATTTTATATTTTAAAAAAAATAATAATATTTTATTATTAAGAAAACGGGCCGGATCATTAACGGATCGGATCGACCTAAATCCGTATTTGATCCGTTAAATAAACGGGTTAACGGATTTGGATCATTAACGGATCAAAATTTTCGATCCAAACCCATCCAATAACTACGGATCTGGATCAAAATCCGGTCCATTTACAAGTTACCTGCAGTGACCTCTCACCGGAGCTCTCAATTCGGGTTGTCGCTAGAAAATGGATTGCACCGTATCAGCCCACTACCGTTTCAACTGTTCCTCCACCGTCAAAAAACTTAAACACAGCTTCTGAACCTCACCATATGGCAGCAAGCTTCCTAGCAAGTCAAATGTGCCAATCACGGTTGCCGTTGATGAAGTTCAAATGAAGGCGTGGTCGTGATGCTGCGTGAGTTAAGAAAATGGAGATCTGCCTCTAATAGTCCCTACTTTGTTTATTTGGCAATAACTTTGAGGCAAAAACTTTGGATTCGGCTTCTCTGCTATAACAAGCAGTGCTAGGATCTGCTTGGACTTTAATACCAAGCTGACACGTCATTTAAAATCAATCCAAGGGCCAGCAGTGAAAAGTCTCCAAAACACAAACCATAGACCGCACATAGCATATCAATCTCTCTCTCTCTCTCTCCCTCTCTCTCTCTCTCTCTCTCTCTCTCTCTCTCTCTCTCTCTCTCTCTCTCTCTCTCTCTCTCTCTCTCTCTCTCTCTCTTCTCTCTCTCTCAACCTCCACGGCTTCTATAACATAACAACACGTCCAATTCCAGCTCCGACTCATTTAGCCATCTTTATGTCGTTAATAAATGACAAAAGACGGCTGAGATTGTCGGTCTCAAGCATCTTCAGTTATCGATCTATGGGCTATGGCGGTGTCAAGGATCCAAATTCCTCGATGTCATATATTTGAGTTGATGATGCCATCTCTGATATGAGAAAGTGGCTGCAAGCCTACATCTGGAACCAGAAAAGAGAGCAAGAGAATTGGGTTGTCTATGGCTGATTTGGTGTGGCGGTGTAAGATTTGTGTTTTGGAGTTTTTTCATTGGAGTCCATTGGATCGCTTATAAATGACGTGTCAACTTGGGATTAAAGTCCAAGCAGATCCTAGCACTGCTTGTTATAGCAGAGAAGCCGAGTCCAAAAACTTGGAGGTCATCGATCAAGTTATTCAATTAAGACCAAAAGGTACTGTAAGTGGTACAGAAAGCACAATTAGACTCAAAAGTTTTCTTCTACCTTTTTACATATGTTTTTGGATCTCTTTATGTACGCACCCTTCTTTTTTTATTCGATTCCTTGGGTACCACATGGCTAAGACCCAATAGGTCAGCGTCTCATACCATATATATAGATTTTGCAACCAAATAAATTCGAGGGGAAGTTTGTTTTATGTACTAGAATAGCATCTTTTTGGTAGATTTTGTAGATTGGTGACTGATTGTACTACTGTTTAACTGTTGTAATTGTCTTATTGACATTTTATTGGGGGGCAATAAAATGTTTATTGAGGGGCAATAAAATGTTTATTGAGGGGCAATAATAAGATTATTGGGGGACAATAACATGTTTATTGGGGGGCAATAAAATGTTTATTGAGGGGCAATAATAAGATTATTGGGGGACAATAACATGTTTCTTAGGAAAGACCTCATTTGAGTGTTTTGGGTAAGAGGGAATTAAAAAAACTTAATGAGATAAGTGGGCAAAAAATCCCTAGAAATGGGGTAAATGGACAAAAACCCTTAAAATTAAAATGTATTTTATTTATTTCATTGTTTATGTCGGGGGGTTATTTTCATTTGTGTTTAATTATTTCTCTATTTATGGTTTAACGGTTTTATGTTTTAAATATATGATTATTATTTGACCGTTATATGGTTAATGAGGCTATTGATGGTCATGTTAATGTGGCCTATATAAGGGTATATGGCTAGAGTTGGAAGACATATGGTTGGAAGGCATGTGTGGTTGGACATATTGTCAGATATGAAATGTCGAGATGGTTGGATACATATGAGGGATACCGTGGGAAGAAAAGGCACTCCACCATCATGCAACCACTCTAGCACAATACCATATCCGCCTAAAGTCCTCTTCCATATTATACATATATCTATTTTAAATATACACTGTTTTGAGTGCATAAGTGATTAAGGTTCAATGGGGCTTCTTAGCTGCACGACGGAGCTCGAAGAGTTGTTGTATCTTGGGGGAAGTTCGTTATTCAACCCTGTGCAGTAGGGGACAAATCTTCTCTTAGGACAATGCGCTTGCACGCCTCGACTCGATAAGTTTTCCTACATAAAAACCTATATATTATATTATTTTCTTACTTTATTTTATTTTCTTATCTATGTCATTATTCTTATTTCCCAAGATATTACCGTATTATTCTGTGTTTTAATTTTACAAGAATTCTGTCCCATATTTTTTACAACAGAAAATGGGACCTTGCATATGAATATGTAAGAATTTGGGTCACTCCATTCATTACCAATTGATTTTTAATGTGAAGCTCATATCATATTATTTTATTATTGCTATTAAATTTAACCCATCAAAATCTCTATTACAAAGTAGAGCAGAGCGGCATATTCTTTTCCAGTGGATAAAAAAAAAAAAAAACTTGTGAATATGACATCTCTCAAGAAGTTTTTGAGGTGTCCTCTACCTAAGCCACACACAAAGACATTTATACTATGTACTTTGGTGGATCTCGTCACCGTTATCAGTAACAAGGCCGGCCCTGAGGGCTACCGCCTGTGGCAGCCGCCTCAGGCAACCGGACTCAAGCGGGCCTCCGTCAGTTTTTTTTTTTATATATCTGAATATAAATATAGATTCAACAATCGGTTATATATTTTTCTTCGCGCTACTGGCTTGATGGACTGCTGTAGTTCAATTGGTGGGGAACGTGGTGGCCTGCATTTAAGGTTTGATTTTTGAGCTTGTTCAATTCACTTTGCTTTTTTTATTTAAAATCCCAAAGGACCATTTAAAAGAGCTACTCGATGCCTCGGCAACAGACACTTTATCGCATCATATTATAGATTTATGGACGTACCTGTATGCTTTATCCCATGCCATACTTCTTTAATAGAGGTCAGGACCGATATAATATGGGCAAAGTACTATGCACATGCATCAATTATGCACATTGCCCTTTTTTCTTTTGTCTTTTTCCTAATTACATATATATGATATAAAGACATTGCAATAAGACACATGCATCAGGAGAGTGAGAACCAAACAAATTATTTTCTTTTCTTTCTTTAATAATGTATCAAGAAAGGAAAGATGTGGCAAAATTCTATTGTCCTAACAACCAATAGAATTTTGCCACATCAACATTTCTATTTTCTTTCAATTAAATTTCAAAAATTTCTTAAAAATAGGTTGAGAATCCGAAAAATTCATCGAAAAATGCTACAAACTAGTGGCGACATCTACTTTCCACTTCCAACCTCAAAAATAAAATTCGACCAATTTCAACATTCGAAATCTCACATCCCATTATCACTTGATTTGATGCGTAATTTCTATGGTTAGAGCTTGAGTCTCATTGACTTGTTTATTGTATTAGAGATGATATGTGTGTATGTGTGCGTGCGCGCGTGCACGCCTATAACTAATCATTCTATACGGAGTTCTGTAACTATGTCCTCCCCTGTGTGTTCTACCCCGATGTATTCTAATTTCAAGTATTAATAATATGGATTGCTAAGCTGACGTGTATTCTAATTTCAAGTATTAATAATATGGATTGCTAAGCTGCGTTGGCTTAGCGTCTCCCATTGAAAAAAAATATATAGCAATTAAAAGGCTCTGATCAATAAGGGATTAATTGCTACAAATATATAAGGGAGCCTTTGATAAGTCCTTAGATGAGTGAAGCACTCATTTTTTATCACACAAATGTGGTATAGTGTAGTAGAAAAGAAAACTCATTCATTAAGCAAAAGATTACATTGAGAAAAATAAAAAAATAAAAACTACTCATATCCCTAAAGCATAGAACCGTAATAACATACACCATGAGTTAATGAGGTCTAAATTCTAATCACAATGATTGCCTTATCTCCAAGTTACTGATAGTTAATCAATACCCACTACCTAAGATCGAGGTCATGGGTTCGGGTCACCATGGGGGTAGGAATGAAATCCTTTGATCCTCTTTAAAAATAAAATAAAAAATAAAAAATAAAAAAGAAGAAGAAGAAGAAGAAGATTAAGATAGTTAATCAATACCGAATGTTATGATACGACCTCACAACCAACATTAAAATGAACCACTTCATCCTCTTTCACACCATGTCTCAAAACACCCAAACCGCATATACGGACAATTCACCACCACATTCCTAACAAGAAGACACCTAAATTAAAACACTTAGTTTCCAGAAATAACGCCACAGAAAATATCAATATCACTAAAACTCCTAAACCCTAGCTCAACAAAAGTATGGACTTATTCGAAGCAATCAAAACCTAAAAATGAAATCCTAAAAAAACCTATGTTGCCTGGAGTCACATACTACATCCAAGAATCTAATGTCACTTTTCTAATAAGTCTATCAACAACAGTTGGCACAGCCATAGTAGGATGAAGAGCATCTTCAATCTTCATAAGCCAAATTGAAAATAAACCTCTAAAAGATAGAAGATATATAGGAAAAGAGAAGAAAACTAAACGGTGGCCTTCTGCTGACGCAAGGCAGCTTGGATGGGCAGGAATAAATAAAAGGAGGCTATATTCCTTTTTCTTTAGCGGTTATCGTGTGTTCGAGCCTGGTGCCAGATTTTTAAATCTATTTTAGCATATGACTGAATCCCCTTTGTATAATTTGAAAATATGACCAAATTAGGCTCCTCGTTACCACTCGTCATGTTATAGAATAATTGAATATTGTTTAAGAAAAACTAAAATCGGGAGAGAATTGATAATAGGGGTCTCTTTATATAGAGGATTACAAGACATAGAATCAGAGTTGTACAAGGAAAGATAATCGTACAATTAATTGGATATCTATGAATATCTCCGAGAATATCTCTAATTCAAAACCCTATTACAACTAGGTCAATTAACCTAGAGTTTGGGTTAGACACATATTCTGGATTTACTTGAACACTCCCCCTTGTGTCGCCCAAACGTGGTGCTCCTCTCGTTGCCTCATTAAAAACCTTGCCAAGTAACAAAAACCCTGTGGGACAAAATTAACCTCGGTCGAAGGGGAAAAAGAGCACAACACACCCTTCACGTTTTGAGACCATACATGTAGACATCTCCCCCTGATGTCTGCATCTCCCCCTGATGACTACGGTCATGGGAGTTCGGATAACTTCCACAAACGATGCTACCAACATGTTTCTCGAAAGTGGAATTTAGGCATTGACTTAGTGAGCAAGTTTGCTACACTGTCTTCAGATCGAACCTAGTTTACTTTGATCTTGAGGAGAGTCTGTTGTTGCTGATTATGCTTGGTGTTGTGGCTTTTGATGTGGCCTTACTTCATTCATTCAAAACAAGCAGCATTATTCTAAATGCTCGTAGGCTCATCAGTGGTAGACTTCAAACTACAATTGTTCAAACATGCGTAAGTATGGATCCAATCCATATACATTCACCAACCACTTCGTGAAGAGCAATAATCTCCGCATTGTAAAAAGATATAGCGACTAGGGTTTGTTCTGTAGATCTCCAAGATATCGTGATCTTACCCATGGTGAACACTTAACCAGTTTGGGAATGACCTTTGTGTGTGTCAGAGAGAAACCCAATATCAGCAAAACCTTCCAAAACACATGTAGTTTTGGGATGGGGATAGAGGACGCATGCCAGTGTTGACGGCGTTCCTGGTGTGTGATGGGTCTGAATCCATCATCTCTCTGTAGGGATAGAACAAGCCCAAATCAATTGTACATCTCAATTACCGAAAGATATCTTTTATACCAATCCAATGGTGTCGTGTCGGCGCAAAGCTATATCTAGCTAACAAGTTCACGATAAATGAGATGTTCGGTCTTGTGCATTGAGCTAAGTACAATAATGCGCCTATTGTACTTAAGTAAGACACTTCTGCTTCTAGCACATCTTCGTGATCATCCTTTGGACAAAGAGGATCATTTTCAGGATCAACACTGCATATAGGGGTGCTTGAAGGTTTGACCTTGTCAAAATGTCTAAGCATTTATCAACACGATGCTCAAGTTCCAAACTGAGACATAATCGTGTTCTCCCAAGATCTTTCATCTCAAATTCGGATTTCAAGTGTTCAGCGGTTTCCCTTAACTCTTTAAGGGCTTCCAATGAAGATCATGTCTGTACATACCTCCAATAAATGTGGAGTATTTGCTATCTCACCAAGCATAAGTAAACGCGCTCTTTGGGACATCCACAAGACATGGCAAGGCCCAACCGCTACTTACATCGTGTAGCCCTATGTTCAAGCTACGCCACGGTATCCGGAAGTCGCAAATCCGCCACCGGGAAGCCACGTTCCCGCCCTTGCCAACATGCCATCACAACTAGGCTTCAAGACTAGAATAGTGTGGTTTCTTGTCCCACATCGAAAACAATGTAAAGGAGAAGCATTCCTTCACTTATAAAAGGAATGCCTCCTCCCACACATTCCACATCCCATTACATACTTTGTAATCTTGTTAGGCCGCAAGGCTCGACACACTAGTATAGTTTTCAAGTGGACGTAGTCTCCCGCTCATGCGGAGGCGAACCATTATACATCTTGTGTCACTCTCTCCCTCTCTCTCTAAAGCTAACTAGAGATCCCATGGATCACTAACGTTAACAATGTCCAACATGAACCGCTATAGAATCCAAAACTTGTTATGAAAACGCGCGGGCATATCCCTTCCTAATCAAGTAGTCACTTTAGTGAGCGTTTCAACCTTATTGTAAACGCGCTCCGTGGTCTAGAGCCACTTGACTTGGGTAAATGAAGTTTACCATGATGCTTCATGTATATTCCGTATCTAGATCCCCATAGAGATACGTAGTGTCCACATTTGTAAGCTGCGTGTTTAGTTATTCGGAAAATACCAAACTGACAGGGTAGTGGAGTGCAATGACATCCATTACGAGAGAATATGTCTCATCGTACTCGATTTCAGGGCATTTTGTGAGAAGCTTTGAGCCATAAGGCGAGATTACCATCTTCTTTTCTCATCACGCTTTCTAACGAAGATCCATTAGTCAACAGGTTTTATGTCAGGAGGTGTTGACATCACTAGCTCGAAAACCTTCCTCTTTGTTAGAGAATCCAACTTAACCTGGATCACATCCTTCCATTTAGGCCAAATTTCTCTACGTTGGCATTCATTCATCAACGGAGCGTGGTTCGATATCATCGGACTCAACAAACTCATGCGCAACGAAATGCGCAACTACAACATCAATTATGATGGAGTTTCTATCCCACGTCTCATGTACATGAGTGTAATTTTCAAAGAGCTCTATATTTTCAAAAATCGGTTCTGACGTTGAGGCGTCCCCCAATTATAACCATAATCCGGAAGATTCTCATGAATCTGATTTTGAGTGTCGATGATCCAAGGATTGGTTTGTGTCAAAGTATCCTTCGAACCCACGGGCCTCCCATGCATCCTAGCTGGGGCCATGGTCTATAACGCCAGAGTGCCACTCTCTTTCGCGTTGGCGCCATGCCTACCTCCTTGTAGGGTAGCGCTACGTCCTCTCGTAGGGACGTCCTTCCTTGCAGGCAAATTTGCAGCAGTTGTGTGATCTTGTCACTTTAACAGGGATCGAGATGAGACATAGTGGGGACAAACCACGATAATTTTTGTCGTTCCTGCTGAACATTCGTGTTCTTATCTCCTCCTAACGACGGGAAGACTATCTCATCAAAGTGACAACCCTCAAATCTAGCGGTAAAGAGATCGCCATGCATGGGCATTAAGTGGTGGACGATTGTTGGAGTCTCAAATCCAACTGAGTTGCCCATTCGTCTGCAAGGACCTATCATAGTGCACTGTGGCGGCGCAATTGACACATAATTGGCTCACTCAAATGTGCGTAAGTACGAAATACTTGTACCCAGTCACTAGCTGTAACGCAGGGATAGATTGAGTAGCAGTGGATCGTAGACGAATTAGCATAGCTGCATGCGATATTGCATCATCCCAAGCGGATATTAGGAGATTGGTGCGCATGACCTGACAGGACCTGTAACGTCCCAAACTGCACCTCACCAGCTTGAGTACGTTACAGTGCCGCGAGTCTCTAAAACATAAACTGAAAATTCGATTTACATTCTAGAAATTTGCTAGGCATTTGTTCGAAATAAATTTTGACAAAAATTCGCAACGTGACTTGGATACACATTTACGCAAGCGTACGTATCATTGTCAAGATAGGGAAGTATTATGCCCAAAGTTTATCGTACCACGGGGATTAGTGGCTAACCCACAATCCTTGGGTAATCGGAAATAAAGACACTTAGCAAACAAAGAAAAGAAAAAGAAAATAAATAAAAATGTTAATCTAAGGCACCAAGCCTTAGCAATGCTCGGCTTTGATTTTCACCAAAGCCTAATCAAAACTAAGAGCCTAGTGATGAATATTTACAATGAGTTGGAGTTCAATATTTTGAGAGTTGATTTTAGATTAACAAAATGTAATGAAATGTAAAGCAATTAATAAAAATGCAAAGAAATTAATAAAAGTGTAACCAAATAAATGGGAATGTCGGGTGTTAGGGAGATTCCTTCACCCAATTTCATGTGTCGGAAGCTAATCTAATATAGATGCAAATTCCTACTTTGGCGGTAGTCGTATCCAAGGCGGTTCAAGGCTCAAGGACCGAAATTCCCTTTCATGGTATTCCTACTCCGGTTCAAGGGCCGTAGGAACTCACTTGGCATGAATTAGAGCCGGTTCAAGGGTCACTAATTCACATCAAGAGGCGTAGAGATCGAGGAATTAGACTACTAAGCGACCCGCCCGCGCAATCACGCAACGGGTGTAAATCACCATGCTTATAACCCTCGAATACGAAATTGAAGGTTTCTAGCTTAGGAATTAGAGGGGGTCAAGCCTCTAACTCCATCCTAGACATGCTCAAAATACACACCCTAGAGTTGACTAGGCTCCTAGACATGCATTTTAACCCAACAAAAATAGATATAAGCATCCATCATATGAAAATTGCATCATTATATTAAATTAAACATCTTCTACACAAAATTTGGGTTAGGGACACAACCCTAACCCCCAACAAGGAAATTACTCACAACCCATAATCATAGACATCAAAATTACAAAATTCAAATACAAAAGAGAAGAGAAGTGTAGGAGAAAACAAGAATAATCACAACTAGCTAAAAAGCTAGCATGACTAGTCTTGAATTACAACTCCTACAATTACCCAAGTCTTGAATCTTGTAGAGGAGATGCATTTGATGAATCTTTGAAGCTTTGGGTAAGTAAATCCTTCAAATCCCTAAAATAAAACTAAATAAAAGATGGAAAAATGGTGGAGAATGATGGAGAAGAGAGCAGCCCAAAGGGGCTGCCTCTGTTTTGTTCGTGCGGCTCTGTGCTCTCTGTAGGGTTCTCTCCAGAGTATGATTATGCCTATATATATACAAGGGTGTGGCTGGTTGTGATTGTAAGGAGAGAGTAGAGCGAATGGACGGCCATGATTGAAGAAGAAGAAAAAATATATGGTCCGTGTCCCGTGAGGCTGGGATAGAAAGAAGAAAAGATATTCTCTTTTCTGCTACGTGTCAGCTTGTAATTAGCTCAAGCTAATTGAACCACCATTGCTTAATTGCTGCCCCACGTGATGGAAGTAGTGGTTAATTAAGCAAATGGTTTGATTAATATTAATTAATCAAACCAATGATTAATTAATCCAACTTATTTTTCTTCAATTTTCTTCTCTTCTTCCTCGAAATTAAAATACTTCCGCACACAACATCATGACTAGTGAAGTTCCGCTCTCTTGTTAGCGTCAACCACAATTGACCGGCATCGACTATTTCGTCCTTTTGTCGGAAACTCCAATTGCTCCATTTTTGCGTCATTTTCTTTTGATTTCCGTGACTCCGCTTATTTCCTACAAAATAAATAAAAGTGGATTAATTATATATTAATTGACTTAAGGATTAGCTTAATTCTAGTATTTTAGATATAATTACACGTATAAAAATACGTGTAATCACAACGGAAGCTTTTAAATTCTTTTGAGGTGAAAACCTTTCTAAAATTTTAAATTCAAATGTTCATCCAGGACTTAACGTTGCAAACAACCGAGGAATAAAGGACTTAGCATCCAACAAACAAATTGTGACAAGTTCCGAAAATACAATTTTAAGGAACAAGAATAAGATTGGAACCCAGAACCTGACTTCTATTGAAATCTGCACACCCAGCTCCGTCCGCTCCAATCCCGTTCCCAGTGCACAGTACCTGCAACCACACTGTTGTAGGGGTGAGCTTTCGTCCTCGCTACTCAATAGGGGCTTCACCCGACTAGGTTTGAAAACCGACACATAAGATAATAATTTGGGATCCCAGTATGAAAAAGTTAAACCATTTCTTTAAAGAACGACAAACTTTAAATATCTTTCGGACTCAAAATCCAATGCACGAAACTCAAAGCAATGCATAATACCTGATGGCCAGTCCCATGGACCAACTACACGGCCTTACCTCAAATAAAATCATCACCAGGTAAGCGTAGTGAGAGTGTCCACTTACGCCATATCACCTAGAAATAGTGCCACACCTCAGAGGATGTCATACATCATTCCGTCCATACGGCCCCTCCGGAGGTTTAGGGGATCGAAGCCCAAGGAATCACTATGTTCCACTCACTCTCAAGCCATCAAAAACCAAACCATGCAACTCAAATATGCATAGACATTTAATTCAAAACGGAAAACAACTAACCGAATGAGTCCCGAGTCCCCTACCTGGATTCCGATGCTTTAACCTTTTACGTTGTCAGAGATTCACGAACCTTCCGTTCCTCGGGTAACTGGAAATCCTAGATTCCGACATAATTAACGTTAATAATCCGTCGAACAAATATTTAAAGCCAACCCTTCCTGATTTGACCAGGATGACCATGCTTTGACCGAAGTTGACCAATCACTACAAGTTCGATAACTATCCCAACTACCGAACATCTTACTTGAGATTTAGGATATCGACCAATAATATTAGGTGCACCCGAATTTTCTAAGGTCACCCAATATATATTAATTCATTTTCTTTACTTGTTATCATTTCACATAATGCTCAAGCAAACGAAAGTTATATCAAATTCCGAATATCGTCAACGAATACGATCAAGTTTACTTAACGATTATTACTATGGACACCCAATTTGAAATCCACACAACCCATTATAGGTATTCCAGCATAGGCACATCCTCACAACCAATTCAAATCCATACAACTAATTATTCAACATCACAATATCAATTTATCAACTCATCCAGATTTTCCAACTAATCCAAATACCTTCTTAATTCACAACAAACTCAATACACCTCCCTCAAAACATGATTTCACAGTAAGCATACAAACATGGCAACCAATTCCCAGACATTGACCACACAATCTGATTCTCAAAGTTTTCACAGAGAACCCAACTCACCTTGTAATCAAACTTGACCAGGAACAAAAATCCAAATTTTGCAGGTCTGCGTCCGACGACGAACACAGCAAGCCCAACTTCCCAGTTCGATCACCACCCAAAAATTTCCAGACTTTACTCCCAAACCAAGGTCAGCCCTCGCCTACAGACGCATTCAAGCCAGAAGCCAAGCCCAGAAGTGCCGGAAACGTCGCCAGAGTCGAAGAACACGGCGGAGCCGAAATCACCCAAAATCGAAAATCATTAAAACCTAATCGAATTCGAAAAATAATCATACAGACATGTAGAGCATGACGAGAGGATCGATTTTCATACCACAGATGGCCCAAACGGTGGCCGAAGTCGCCGGAAGTTGCAGAGATTGCCGGAGAAGTTTCGGAGCTTCCAGTCGTTGCTTCTTCGTTCATCGTCGATGCATGGACGATCTGAGGATGCAGGGAGGTAGTCGACCCAGAGACGAAGACGTGGGTGCCCGAGAGCCGTCGTGGGGTGGCCGGACGGTGGCGCGATGGCCGGGTTTCCTTCTCGGGTCTGTGGCGTCCGGGTCTGGGAACTCCCAGCTCGCTCTCTCTCTCGCGCGTCTCCCAGATCACCTAATCTGGTCCAGCAGCTATATAAGCCTCCTCTTCTTAATATCCAACGGTTGTGATCAATCGATGGAATGATGGATGGCTAGGATTGCTCCACCTATTTTCTATTTCTTTAATTAATTTTCTAAAATCCTACAACTTCGAAAAATCACGATAAATGGCCCGAGTATCCGAATAATTCTCCGAAAATTTCCACGAACTCATCGTGTCGTGTACTTTATTATCCAACTCTCAAATTGAGGTTTTCACTTTATGAAAATTTCTGAAAATATTCTCGAGCAACTTAATGTTTATCGAGATTGTTGAACAATTTGTCACACGATCCCCCCCTAAGCTCGATACATTTTTCAGGGGCTCACAGGACCCGCCCCGAAGTGGCCCTGCGGGGCCCACCTTAATAGAAATTCTACCAAAAATTTGGCAGAACTTCCCTTAAAAATGGACTACCAAAAACCTGTAGAAAGACTTTTACACTTCTAAACCATCCATCCTTATTCTCCTGGAGCCACCCTGCTCCCCAAATCAAAACATTCTCCAATTCACATTACACAATTCCCAACTTAATAACATTAATTCCACGGTTATCAAAGCAATTCTAAAACAAAAGGTATAACAGAATAAAAAGTAAAGAGGGTAAATGATCAATAAATCCTACAATGCCGAAGCAGTGACAACTATGCCTCAACTCCATGTACGCCCGACCTCAACTAATCTAGCCTGCAAACTGGGCATTTGAAAACGAAGGGCCCAGGGGAAAAGTATTGAAAAACACGTTAGAGTGAGTGCACAAAAATAAATAATCAAGATAATTTAACTGAAGCAAACTTGAATACTTTCCCACTTATTTAAATTTATAAAATCTCGATGCATGCAACGTTTATAAAACATATTTCTTTAAACTTAAAATCCCTTGAAAACATACCAGCCCCGCTGGTTAAGAGAAATCAGACTAGCCCCGCTAGTCAAGTAATAATAGGATATGGGGAAGAAATATCACCATACGGGTAAAGGAGCCCCTTAGGCTCTACCTACCCTCGACTGCCACTCACACATAGATTGTGTGAGGAGGAGAACTAATAACCTCGACTACCACTCACGTGAGGAGGAGAATAAATCACCTCGATTGCCACTCACAAACACAAAGTAAGTGAGGAGGAGACATTAACCGAACGACCCGAGTATGGTGAGGAAAATAATCGAAACCCAATAAATCCATAAATCCATAAAGCTTCCCCAATATCTAACGAGAAAAATAAGTATATTCCAATGACGTGGCCCCGCAAGCCAAAATATTCTCAAAATCATAACAAATAGGCGAGATCAAATTATAAATCATAAATCAGAAACAAAACCAAATCCACAATCATCATTAAAGCATTCCCAATGCCAAAACCGAAAGTCGATGAGTAAATAAGAAAAATATCTCCATCGAAATCCCATTTCGAACATCTTTTAAAAAATCTCAAATCGACGAATAGAAATATAATATATAATTCCAGAAATCACATCGGAAAATAATTCGTTAAAAAATCATTATAAATCGTAAATTCAAATTCGAGCGTAGAAAACTCTCTTTCTAAAATCATGATGGAAAATCCGATCAATATTCCAAATATATATTCCAAAACCAAATAATATCCGAAACTAAAATAATATGTTCGACAAAATATTATGATAATTAAATAAACCATTAATTCAAGAAACAACGCATGCATCAACATTTAAAACAAAAGTCCACTCACAGTATACGGCTAAGCTTGCCGTTCATTCGAAGTTTCCCTGTGTGGTTCCCTGACATCCTGTGTAATATAACGCTCGTAAATAAATAATTACAGAACGGAAATCTAAATTTACGATAATTATATGTCGAAATTCTACAGGTTTCCCTTAACCTCAAGTCCTTCAATTCACTTAGGATTCCATCCAAACTTCATCAATAATTTCTATTTGTCAATTTACAAATTCTAAAGTAAATTCGAGAGAAATCAGACGGTCGGATTCTCGTAAATCGATAACCGAAATTCTAAATTTCCAGGAATTTATAATCGATTCAAAACTTCCCCAATCTTCACCAAACTTCATATATAAGCTCTACAACATTTATAGGATTTAATAGGCTAAAAAATTGAAATTAAAAAGCTGCCCTACGCGCCTCCACGCGCGACCTACAGTGGCGGTGCGTGGGGTTCACGCGCCACCGGCAACGACTTCCGATGGCCACCAAAATTTGGCAGCACCACCTACTCAACAAACCCAACATTTTTTTCAACCATAACAAGTTCCAATTTACCTTGAAGAGCTCCAATTTGGCCGATGAACACAAGCCCAGAAATTTCAAATCCCTAGTTTCGAAATTTCTTCGATTCACGCTCCACACTGCGAATTGAAGCTAGAAGCTTGAGGGGTAATGATCCTTGGCTCGAGGCGCTTCTACTATGCCTGGTTTTGTGGCCGGAGATGGCCGAAATTGGAAGAAATCGACGATTGCTACAGTAAAGTTTGGGAGCTTGATTTGCGAAATTCCGGCCAAACTGTCATGAACTACCACCGTAGGCGTGTCAAGGTGGAGGAGCGGCTTCCAATGCCCGAAGTTCGTCGTGGGGTAGCCGGAAAGAGCCGATTTGGCTGGAAAACGAAAGGAGGCCGAAAGGGAAGAGAGAACTCGGGGAGGAGGAGAGAGAAAGTCGGGGTAGGTTTCCGGAAATGGAAACCTACCACAGTAACTTCCACATTTTAGGCCATAACTTTCCCATACGAACTCTGATTTTTACGTACCACATATGCACGGGCTCGGTTTAACGTCCTCTACGACTTCAAAGAGAAGAGGGTCACACGTGCTGCATAATGAACAAATGAAGTCACACGTGTTTGGTGGGGTGGTAAGGCTTTGGTCTCATATATAAGAGGTCAGGAGTTCGAGCCCCATCAAGGGTGGGAATGGGGTGGGGTTTTTTTTTTTAAAAAAAAAAAAAAAAAAAAAGAATTATTGCCATCAGATGAAAGGTGCTGCACGTGTTCCATTATCAATTGATTCAATTCTCCTTTTCCTCTCATCACCAGCAGCCACGTATCCCTTACCCATGATCTTTCCTCTTGACCAAAAAACAGCCACCCACGTCCCACTATATATATATTCATCCTATTCTCACGCCGAAGAGGACAGACCCTAGAACCAGCGCCGCACAGCAACTTTGGGGAGGGCTGCTGCCCTCTCCCTCCTTCCATTCCATTTTTCTTATTTTGTTTAGTTTTTTTTTGGGTATTTGGAGGATTTCTCACTCAAGCTTCAAAGAATCATCATCAAGAGTACCACACCTTAATTTGGGTAGTTGGGTGAAGAAATTGCTTGATTCATACTAGCTCATAACTAGAAGTGGCCAAGCTAATTCTCCATTCTCTTCCTTATTATCTATTTCATAATTTTTATATACTTTCGTTGATGGATTCTTGTATGGGTTGTGAGTAGTTCAATTTTGGGAGTTAGGGTTGTGAAGCCCTAACTCATCTTGTATAAATATTGATGTTTTAATTTTAATAAATGCAATTTTCATTGTGTATGCTTTAAATCCGAATTTATTGGCCCTTAGAAGCATGTTTCTAGGCTTTGTCACCATTTGAAATTATGTTGTGGGCAATTGTGATGAATAGATTGATAAATTGACAACTTATTAGTCTTGTGGCATCTAGGATTTAAGTGTGGTGACCATTAGCTAGCTTAATTGTACCTAAGCTTGCTTGGGTCTCTATTATCTTGCTCTCTAGGCCTCTAATTTTGGATATTGCGGCCTTAACCGGCGTAATGCCCAAATTAGAGAGTTGATTGTGGCCTTAACCGGCATAGTCAATACACCGAAAGGATAATTGGTTTAGTAGTCTTAACCGGTACTAGATACGGGACTCGAAACATATAGGAAATGCATGCATTTGTGAAATTGGCATCGATATTTGCAAGAGAGTTAGTGTGAATCACCCGACACTCCCATGTTCCCATTAATTTGAAAACCCAAATTTAATTTTCTAGTTTGTTAATTAGTTGTTTAGTTTACTTTTCGGTTGCGTTTAGTTTAGTTAATTCACAATTCAAAACTTCGTACAATTTTCGACTCATTTGTTTATATCCACCACTAGGCTCTTAGTTTCGATTAGGCTTTGGTGAAAACCAAAGCCGAGCATTGCTAGGACTTGGTGTCTTAGATTAACATTTTTATTTATTTTTCTTTTTCTTTTTCTTTGTTTGCTAAGTGTCTTTATTTCCGATTACCCAAGGATTGTGGGTTAGCCACTAATCCCCGTGGTACGATAACTTTGGGCATAATATTTCCCTATCTTGACAATGATACGTGCGCTTGAGTAAATGTGTATCAAGTCAACCATTTGCGTGTGTTCAAGGGAATATGATGTCCAACATCAGTCCCATTGCCATAACCATCGAAAGTCTTCGATGTAAACTCTCTAGCATTGTCAAATCCAATTGACTGGATAGGATGATCCGGGGAGTGAGGCCATTTTCATATGATATGTGCTAGGAGTGTAGCATAAGCAGCATTTACAGGTGGACAATGGCACACCACGTGACCAGCGAGTTTGTGTGTCAACCAACATTATGAAATATTTAAACGTCCGCAAGTTGGTTGAATCAGTCCACAGAATCCCCATGGATTCTATGTAAGAACAGAATAGGATAGTCTCAGTCTTAATTTCCCTAAGGAATAGGCTTTGTAAAATGAGCGAGAGGCTTTAGAAGCGACCAATGAGGATTTTGGTTGGCCTTGAGCATTTGAAACGCTATTTGAAGCAAAGTTGGTGATTGTAGCATCACCTAGGGCGCCATCACCATGATGGACGCCATCCATGGCATCATGGATAGGGACTGTGCCAGCTCTAGGCTGGTGGTGGATGGCAGCAGTGCCAAAGGCAGCGGCAGCGGTCACACTTAGTCCTGGAATCAACTTTTGATTCATGGTTCGTTTCGCTTGAGAGAATAGTAGACGGATCATCATATCATAACCAGGATGACCTATCCTGTCGTGACAAAGCCAATATGCGTCTAAATCCAAGAGATCTTCTCTCATGACTTTATTGGATTTAATATCTCGAATAGTGACATAGAGTCCACTAGAGAGACACATAAACTTCTCTAAGATGCAATCATTAGAGGTTTTGCAAAGGAACTCATTTTCGTTCTCTACATGCGTTTCTGCATGGAATCCGTTGGCTATTCATAGGTGCGATTTTCCCTAGGAGCGTAGAGAGTTTCTGTGACAGTAATCAGGGTGCCATTTGGCATGGGGAACTTGGGCTATTCCATGTCCTTGAATTAATACTGATGACCCAGCCATTGTAGTCACAAAGTAATGTGCTCAGAATCAAAATGGAGTCATAATGAAGAGAACTCGAAATTTTATTCATAAGCCAACGGAGTACATCATTGTCTCTTAACCATTAAGAGAATCTAATCCAAATGCTAGTTAATGCAAAACAAAGGTAGTCGTTTGACTTTTTTTCGGTAACTTCAAAATAAATATGACCAGGTGAGTAGAGAGATGTCGCTGGAGCAAAGCTCGCTTAATTACCACTTATCTCAAAACCTTCCTAGACATCATACTCATTTTGGATGAGCCTATGTGAAGAAAACTAAACCAATGGCTTTTACTATAGAGTATATGGCAATTGCCTATTACATCTCTTGGAAAAATAAAGACTTACACAAAATTGGTGATTTATTAATCCCAGCCAGATTTGAAGTCTTCAACCCTTCACTCTAGATCATCTTCTTGATCTTCTTGTTCCACATAGTGAGATTCTCTTGCTTCACAATATGCTTTGTAGGCGGTGACAATTTCTTCACGAGCTCTATAAATGTGTGCCCAATGACCGGATAATCCACATCGAGAACATACATCTCTGTGCTCAAACTCCATTGATTGAGGTGCTTTGAAAGCATCATTTGGATGGCTCTTAGTGTTGGTGGTGCCACCAACATGGTCAGAGGCGTTGTCTCCCTCTCTCTTTCCACATTGACCTCTTCGGTTCCGTGTTCGCCTATTTTGGCGGTTACCTTTCTCATTAGAGCAAGAATATGGACCAGAATGTCCAGAATTGTCCCTAGATTTAGGGTTTCACTCTTGGCGCCCTCCCTCAGGGGCGAGACTATAATTCGACTCCGGAGTATGCTATGTTCCTATGGGTCTTGAATTATAGTTCTTTACAAGGATGTTGTCATGCTTTTCAGCGACATTCATAGCTCCAATGAGCTCATGAAACCTTGTAATCCGTCTTGCAGTAACATCGATCCGATAGTTCTTTGCAACCATCAAAGCAGAGACGGGGAAGGTAGAGAGAGTCTTCTTAATCAACATCGCATTTGTGGTATCTGTTCCACAGAATTCCATTAAGGATTTAATGCGAAGTGCTGATTACACGCATTTTTATACGTGAAATTATATCTAAAATACTAGAATTAAGCTAATATTCGAGTCAATTAATATGTAATTAATCTATTTTTATTTATTTTGTAGAAAATAAGCGGAGTTGCGGAAATGAGAGAAAATGGGACGAAATTAGAGCAATTCAAGACTTTCGACAAAAGGACAAAATTGGGGATGGCTTAATTAAGCAATTAAGCTTAATTAAGTTTAATTAAGCAATTAAGCTTAATTAAGTTTGATTGGTTAATTAACAAATACATAAGCATGCAGCACGTGAGGAATTATGGGCTGGTTGCCTATGTTTATGTTCAGGCCATTAGTTTCTTGACACGTGGCATTCATCTCCTTGTCTTACCAAAGTTATCAGCACACGTGGCCTTCATCTAATTAACCACCAACTCTTGACTTTTCTTGCTCTCTCACAAACAGACCAAGACTACTCATAATCTCATATATATACATTCTCATGAGGAGAGAACCCTAGCACAGAGCCGCACGAAAAAACAGAAAGGGGCTGCCCTCTTTCTCATCCTCTTCTCCCATCCTCTTCTCCTCCATTTTCCATGTTTTCTTTAGTTTTATTTTAGGGATTTGAAGGATTTACTCACCCAAAGCTTCAAAAATTCATCAAAGACTTATCCTCTACAAGATTCAAGACTTGGGTAATTGTGGGAGTTGTAAATCAAGACTAGTCATGCTAGCTTTTTAGCTATTTGTGACTATATATTCTTGTTTTCTCCTACACTTCTCTTCTCTTTTGTATTTGAATTTTGTAATTTTGATGTCTATGATTATGGGTTGTGAGTAATTTCCTTGTTGGGGTTTAGGGTTGTGTCCCTAACCTAAATTTTGTGTAAAAGATGTTTAATTTAATGTAATGATGCAATTTTCATATGATGGATGCTTATATCTATTTTTGTTGGGTTAAAATGCATGTCTAGGAGCCTAGTCAACTCTAGGGTGTGTATTTTGAGCATGTCTAGGACGGAGTTAGAGGCTTGACCCCCTCTAATTTCTAAGCTAGAAACCTTCAATTTCGTATTCGAGGGGTTATAAGCATGGTGATTTACACTCGTTGCGTGATTGCGCAGGCGGGTCGCTTGATAGTCTAATTCCTCGATCTCTACACCTCTTGATGTGAATTAGTGACCCTTGAACCGGCTCTAATTTATGTCAAGTGAGTTCCTACGACCCTTGAACCGGAGTAGGAATACCATGAAAGGGAATTTCGGTCCTTGAGCCTTGAACCGCCTTGGATACGACTACCGCCAAAGTAGAAGATTTGCATCTACATTATATTAGCTTCCGACACATAGAATTTGGGTGAAGGAACCTCCCTAAAACCCGACATTCCCATTTATTTGGTTACACTTTTATTAATTTCTTTGCATTTTTATTAGTTGCTTTACATTTGATTACATTTTGTTAATCTAAAATCATCTCTCAAAATATTAAATTTCGACTCATTGTAGATAATCATCACTAGGCTCTTAGTTGTGATTAGGCTTTGGTGAGAACCAAAATCGAGCATTGCTAAGGCTTGGTGCCTTAGATTAATATTTTTATTTATTTATTTTCTTTTTCTTTTGTTTGTTTGCTAAGTGTCTTTATTTCCGATTACCCAAGGATTGTGGGTTAGCCACTAATCCCCGTGGTACGATAAACTTTGGGCATAATATTTCCCTATCTTGACAATGATACGTACGCCTGCGTAAATGTGTATCAAGTCAAGTGCTTCCGAGTTGTAGTCAATAACTAACTTGAAATCACAGAAGCGGAGGTTATGCCATCTCACTTCTAGTTCAGGAAGTAGGGAGTCACGGACGTTGCCAAATCTTTCTTCAAGTGAGACCCATAGCCTTCTGGGGTCTTCTTTATTCATATACTAGTACTGGAGCGAATCATCCATATGATGAGTCATTGGGATGATGGATTTCGCCGTATTTGCCTCTAAGGTTGCTATGTTTGCTTCCAAAGCTTGAGTTTGCTCAACAGTTAGCACGTCCTGGATAGGCTCGAGAATCGTATCCAGGATTCCATCGGCCTTGAGATGCTGGCGGACATCAAGAATCCACTTGTGATATCTAGAGCCAGTTGTTCCCAATGGAGCGAAGTCCTGTCTGTTCAGGTTACTCATCCTGAAAGAGAACAAGAAATTGGGGTTAGTTTCGGAGCTTAAAATGCTACCACGAAAAACATATAAAATTTCTGAGCGTAGTCGCTCTCAAGAAATTATGAATTTCCGAGCGTAATTGCTTCCAAGAAATTTAATTCCAAGAGGAGTTGGATTAGATCGAAACAATGATGTTTTGTGGTCGATCGTTTCTTCTCAACAAACTCTAAGTTTGGAGGACTCTACAAGTTCCCAGCTTGGAGTGAGCACGAACCCCCACAGTTTGGCTTAATTAGGTCTCCCCTATGAAGAAGAAAGGGGGGGGGGGGTAGAAGAAGGGAGGTTGTAAGTCCCCGAGAAAAAGAAGAGAAAAACAATAAAAAAAAACTTCAAAAACGGAAACTAAAAGAACCTTTAAAACATACCTTGAAAAGTGTAAAAAATTGCAGGAGAAAGTCGCTGAAATTTGGTCACTGGAGGTGGACGGAACTTGGCAGTGATGGGAGGTGGTCGGAGTTGGCTGGGCGCTGGCAGCCTTTTTTTTTTCTCTTCTGGCAATTGGCTGTGGGCCTTCTTCTTTTTCCTTTTTTTTCTTTCTTCCGTCTTTGGCTGCGGCCCACCTCCTTTTTTTTTCTTTCTTTCTTCTGTCTTTGGCTACGGCCCACCCTTTTTTTTTTTTTTTCTTTTCTCTTTCTTTTCTTCTTCTGGGCCCTGCTGCCTTTTTTTTCTCTGGTTTTTTTTTTCTTTCTTTTCTTTTGACTGAGACACATTCTTCTTCCTCCTTTATGGGCTGCACTAACTGGGCTGCTCCTTCTTTTGGGCTCGTCTGGGTCTGGGTTGACTGGAACAGAGGAATTATTAAGGCTGGCAGTTCAAGGTGCAGCAGCAGTTCCGGTGGCCGGTTCACGTGTTTTTAGGCCGGTTCCGGAAATTATTTTTTCGATTCTATTTTGGGGCAGAGGCGCCCCAGGTGATGAAAGATGACTGCAAAAGGTTTAGTCAGCCGGTTCAGTAACTTTTAGGCCTGTTTTCAGTGAACTAATTTTGGATTTACTTGAACAAATATATATATATATATATATATATAGCTGTAAATGATAATGACTATTCATGCAATAGGTATTGCTTAATGTATGCGATTGACAGACTCGTAATGTGTGCGATTGACAGACTTGTAATGTGCGATTGACAGACTCGTAATGTATGCGATTGACATACATGTAATGTGCGATTGATTAGTATAGCTATTATGTATTGCCTTTTGTATACATGATGTAACCCTATATAAACCTCATGGTGAGATGAATACAATACAATACAATTTTTCCAATTCTCTACAACATATATATGTTTGGGCTAATTACTGTTTAGTACCCTGTGGTTTGGGTCGAACATCAATTCAGTCCCTCGACTTTCAATTTCATCAAAAACACCCCCATACTAACTATTTCTCGTCCAATTGATCCTTCCGTCGTGATTCCGTCAATTTCAACCATTAAGTGCCATGTCAGCATTTCCAACTCAGTAAAAGTGGGTCCCACATGGAAGGAAAATTCCAAAAATAACCCTGACTCCATTCCAACCCGTAACACAACCCCAATTTCCATTACAACTTCCCATTACGCGATCAACACCCCTCACAGTTCCAAATCAGACCAGTGTGGAGAAAACAAAGAATCGTGAGAAAATTTAAGGAATCAAATGCGCGAAGAAGGAGAAGGCTGATATAATTCAAAGCGACACCCAAAAGATTGATAAGGAGAAGACCAATTGAAAGCTGGAGATCTAGACATGCCCGACAACGTGCTCGATGTTTGGATACCCAGAAAAACAAAGGATGGAGATGAAATCCCTCATTACGGTGAGTTTGTGTCTTGGGTTTTGCATTACAGTGATCAAATCTTTAGGGTATTGGGATTAAAGAGTTTCGGGTTTAAGCTCTTGACATTAAGGTTTCCAATATTCGAAATTGGGGAAAATGGTTTCTGGGTTTCGTTTCAAATCTTCAAAATTGGGATGAAAGGGTTTCAGTGTTGGAGTTTGAGGTTGAGGTTTTTGAAATTTCAGAATTGGATTTAGAAGATATATAGGGTTTGACATCTGTGGGAGATCGAAATGTCCTTTTCTTGCACAGTTTTTTTTTTTTCCTCGATAAGGAATCTTTGGTCTGGTCTAATTCAGCAATGCCATGTGAACAAGTTGGCATTATATTGAATATATTGTTTTTGCTTGTTTGGATCAGTGTTTTCTTTTTGTCGATTTACTGTTGTTGATGTCCTTTTTATGAGATTTTAATATTTATATCTGCCATTTTTGATAGGTTGCAGTACATGTTTTCTGGAAATTTCTTATTTGTGGCTAAAATTGGAAAAGTTGCAGTACATATTTTATGGAAATTTCATATTTTTGGCTAAAATTGGATATGATGCAGTACATATTCTGGAAATCTCATATTTGTAGTTGAAATTCAATAGGGTGCGGTACATCTGTTCTGGAAATTTCGTATTTATAGCTGAAATTGGATAAGTTGCAGTACATGTTTCCTGAGACTTTTATATACGTAGCTGAAAGTTGGAAGGGTTGCAGTAACCTTTTTCTCAAATTTTCATATTTTTAGCTGAAAGTTGGATAAGTTGCAGTAGTGCAGTACCCTTTTTGAAGTGAAATTTCATATTTTGTGCTAAAAGTTGACAAGGAGTAGTACTACTTTTCTGAGATGATCACATTTGTAGTTTATGTGTTGTTCATTATATTCTTGTTTTTGAACTTTTTTGTGAGTGTAGAAGAAGATGGCTGCATTGAATGCATCTAGGAAAGCAGCTGCTGCCACCCCTTCTAACTCTACCAAAGCTGCCGCCGCCGCCACAAATTTCAAGTCTACCAAAGCTGCTGCTGCTGCCACATCTACCTCAACAACGATAAGGCCTCCGACAACAAGTAAAGCATCAAAAGGCCAAACCCCAACACCTTCCAGATCATCACAAAGGATTAGGCAAAATTCCAAACAAGGGGGAAAGTAGGAGGAACTTTGAGGAATGATAAGCAAGCCCTAACATTTTTTGTGCTACCTAGGTTGCTAGCTCTAATTTTTTTGGAGGATGATTAGAGCTATTTTGAAATGCAAACATTTGAGATGTTGTAAACATGTGGGCTGCTTATTTTGTTGCATTTTAAGAATGTTTGATGTTGTTAAACTTTCAAATGTAGAATTGGTGTTTGAAGTCAATATCTGATTGGTACTTAAAAATCCATGATTGGTTACTTTAAAGTTTATGTTGTTACTTTGGAACATTTACAGGTCAATGTTATTACTTTGAGGCAAAATGTGCAATTCTGCAAATTGATTACTTTGGGCGGGAAGATATAGCTATTTAGGTTTTCTTTGGAGGGAAAAATTAAGCTCAATGGAATTTGGGATTGTGTTACGGGTTGGAATGGAGTCAGGGTTATTTTTGGAATTTTCCTTCCATGTGGGACCCACTTTTACTGAGTTGGAAATGTTGACATGGCACTTAACGGTTGAATATAACGGAATCACGACGGAATGATCAATTGGACGAGAAATGGTTAGTGTGGGGGTGTTTTTGATGAAATTCAAAGTCGAGGGACTGAATTGATGTTCGACTCAAACCACAGGGTACTAAACAGTAATTAGCCCTATATGTTTTATCTATACCCTATTCCTCACACCCTAAACTCTTCATTTTCAATGCTAGTAAGATTAAACTTATGATCTTTGTAGTGTTAATTATGTCAGTTAGCCAATAAGTCACGGTTCACCAGCTCTGGAATATTACAACAATGTTAGATACTGAGCTATGAAATAGTTAATGACAATAAATATAGGATATCAAAATGACAATGATAATGGTAGTGGAGTATGGAATAAAAACAAGCTTATACTCAAAGCCTTTTTGTTTTGTTTTTTTTTCTTTTGTCATTATTCCCTCAATTATTGCGGCTCTTCATAGTACAACTAATAAGCACGCTTCTCATTTGTTCCAGGTCTCTGTTTTTTCCAATTATTTTTATTTTTTTTAATTTTTTTAATGTTGTGGTCTCTCTGTGCCCCCCTACATAAAGGTATCTGGGCACCTGCAATCAAATTAACCTAAGACACTCAGTCTCCATCTGTAGCAAAAGATGTTGAAACCCAGAGTATTTCACAAATCACAGTCTCTCTTTCTTCAGAACAAGCCGTTCATCCATGGAAGTAGAGGCAGCAGAACTTCACTTTCCGTCTGGTCAATAAGTCCTTCATTCCCCAACAAACACAAAAACCTTCGAGTTGGATCTAGTAACAATTATAGCAACAACATAGAAGCCGTAAGTAGTACTAATAGTACCAGTAGCAGTAGCAGCAGTACTAGTAATACTAGCACCCCTGGACCGATGACCACGACAACGATAACCTCTACCACTACCACTGAGGTGATGGAAGTGGTGACGGAGAATGAAGATGCAGCGCTCGAGAAAGAAGTAGAAGTAGTGATCACCAAAGAAGTAGACAAGGAGAAGTTCATCAGTGTTAAAGCAACCATAACGGTGACGCTTACAGTTGGTGGGTTTCTGTCTCACATGGGTTTAGCTCGAGGACTAGATGATTTAAAAGATTTGCTTGGTCAAACGCTATTCATGGAGCTTCTTAGCGCTCACCTTGATCCCAGTAAGTATCATATAGTTAATGAAGTTTATCAAACCATTAACTGATCCAAATTAACGTAAAAGAGGAAAGGAAAATGCAACTCGGACTTCATGAACCCAGACTCCTAGTTGACGAGGTCTAGGGATTGAAAACAACAAACTACATTGACTGTAACACGACGGAACGATATACACTTGATCAAAGAGATAGAGGCTGTTTTTCTTTTCTTTTTTTTTTAACTTAAAAAAACCAACGTGGATATATTAGTCAAAACAATATTGGCAGATACAGATCGATCCACTTATGCATAGAAGATGTAATATAATGAATGGTTTCATTAATTTGTGGTGCAGAAACTGGATTAGAGAAGGAGCCAGTAACAGGGTTCGCACACCGAAGTCGCCGAGTGGAGGGTGAGATTATATACGAGACAGATTTTAAAGTTCCATTAGACTTTGGAGAAGCGGGAGCCGTTTTAATAGAGAATGAGCACCACAAAGAGATGTATCTCAAGGATATTGTCCTGGATGGGTTGCCTAATAGCCCTGTACTCCTTAGCTGTAATTCATGGCTTCACTCCAAGTATGACAATCCAGCCAAGAGGGTCTTCTTCACTAACAAGGTCAGATTCAAATAATTATGTATGCTATGCTATGTTGTTACTTGTTAGATTATATATATCGACCACTGTTTTTGTGGTTGGTGATCATGATGCTACCACATACAACAAGTGACGTACATAAGAATATATGAGCGCGCGCGCACACACACGTAGCATTTTGTTATTAAAACTACTGTGAATGATAAATTTGTGTTTGAGTACCGCAGTCATATTTGCCATCTCAAACTCCAAGTGCATTGGTGAGGCTAAGAGAAGAGGAGCTTGTGACATTGCGCGGCAATGGCCAAGGAGAGCGCAAGAGCTTTGAGAGAATATACGATTACGATGTTTACAATGATCTTGGGAATCCTGATTCGAGTCTAAAGCTTATAAGAACGGTTCTTGGAGGAAGCAAAGAATTCCCCTATCCCAGGCGATGTCGAACTGGGCGACCAATGAGTGAAGTAGGTACAAAAATAACGTTCTCTAGCCGAATAGCTTAATACTTTAAGGTTTTAAATTGTTATTATAATTAAACCATGTACCCCAATGGTATGTACAGATGAGAATGAAATGAAAATACTTTTCTGTTTTTCATTTAGAAAAATATTCGGAGAAAAGGAGCAACAAGGTGTACGTTCCTAGAGACGAAGCCTTCTCAGAGGTGAAGCAGTTAACATTTTCAGCAAAGACAATGTACGCTGTCATGCGTGCAGTAGTACCGTCCTTGGAGAAAGCCATCAATGACACTAATCTTGGATTCACATTGTTCACGTCAATAGACTCACTTTACAATGAAGGCATTAAGTTGCCTTCAATTCCTTCAATTAAGGAACAGGGGGTTCTCCAAGCGATACTTCCCAGACTAGTAAATGTTTTGGCTTCTGGAGGTGATGTTTTGCGATTCGTGCCCCCAGAAACAATGAATAGTAAGTAAATCGATCAAGATCAGAATCTTTTGCACGTCCCAATCAATGATTTTAAATTGACAATCTAAAAATATAACATGTTAAAGAGTATAAGATTATACTATTTATGTTTTTAATACATATTTTATTTTGTAATTGATCACATTTTTTTTTTCTTGGTGTGCTGTCAGGAGACAAATTCTGCTGGTTTAGGGACGAGGAATTCGCTAGGCAGACTCTTGCCGGTCTCAACCCATATAGCATTAAGTTGGTGACGGTATGAACTGTAGGTGCAATGAGTGAATTATGAAAGATTGATTTGAAAAAGTCACATGCTTAGTTCTAACAAAGTATGTCGCTAGCTACAACTAAAATTCATGCCTACATGTATTATCATGAAATTTGTTTGATCCTTTTGTTGTCCAAAACCCCTAGGCCATAGCAAAGAGTTTTTACAGCAAAAGAAGTGTAAGAGTAGTAACGACATATATAGGTTTTCTTCGATCGGGGCCGTAGTTGTTGCTGAAGATAATCAAAACACAGTAACAATTAGTGATCAAAGATAATATTCATGACACATAAAGTAGGTGACTGAAAATTATGACCAAATGCAGGAATGCATTCGCTGAAGTTATCATTAGAGTCGTACTACATATATGTAATTTTTTTATTTTTAATTTTTTTATTTTTATATGTAATTAATATACTGATAAAACATTAAACTAACAAAGGAAACAAATGCAGGAATGGCCATTGAAGAGTGAATTGGATCCCAACGTGTATGGTCCCCCAGAATCGGCAATCACCTCGGAAATGATTGAGCGAGAAATTAAAGGCTTTGCGACCATCAAAGAGGTACCACAATATTGTTTAATATGAACAGTGATATATTATTGTATAAATTTTTGTGGTAGATATATGTAATTCGAATAATTTGGTAAAATGTAGGCCGTAAGAGAAAAGAAGTTGTTCATACTAGATTACCATGATTTGTTTTTACCATACGTGAGCAAAGTACGAGAGATTGAAGGCACAACACTATATGGATCGAGGACATTGTTCTTCCTTACCCCAGAAGGCACCCTAAGGCCGCTGGCCATTGAGTTGACTCGACCGCCAATGGATGGGAAGCCTCAGTGGAAGCAAGCCTTCCAACCCAGCTGGAATGCTACCGGTGTCTGGCTTTGGAGGATTGCCAAAGCTCATGTCCTTGCTCATGACTCTGGTTACCATCAACTTGTTAGTCACTGGTAATTAATTAGTCAAGGATCCATTTGACACCAAATGTTTTATGTCCATGTTTTTAACATATTTGAAGCTAAGCTAATGTATCTTCCCGTGCATAATTTCTAGGCTAAGAACGCATTGTGCAACAGAACCATATATAATCGCAACCAATCGTCAACTGAGTGTGTTGCACCCAATCTACAAATTGTTGCATCCCCATTTCAGATACACTATGGAGATCAATGCTCTTGCTCGTGAATCACTAATAAATGCCGGTGGCATCATTGAAACCTCATTCTCACCTGGAAAATACTCCATGGAGCTTTGCTCTATTGCATATGCTAAGGAGTGGCGATTCGACCAAGAGGCTCTTCCTGCTGACCTTATTCTCAGGTATTTACTTTGTTAATGTCGCTAAAGCGAACGCTTCATATTGAATTTAATGAGATTAACAAATGAAAAGTAGCTAGTACTTACTGGAAAAGAAAACGTTAATAAATTTAGATAGCTCTATTGTAGATGCTATAACTATAGTACATAGCTAGCATCTTGTTCATGTTTTGTTTCTGTATTTTTAGGGGCATGGCTGTTGAGGACCCAACTGCTCCCCACGGTCTGAGGCTAACAATTCAAGATTACCCTTTCGCCAATGATGGACTCCTCCTATGGGATGCCATTAAACAATGGGTCTCTGACTATGTAAATCACTACTACACAGACTCCACCCTTGTACAAACTGATCAAGAGCTCAAAGCATGGTGGACAGAGATCAGAACAGTAGGTCACGGAGACAAGAAGGACGAACCCTGGTGGCCTGACCTGAATACCCCTCAAGACCTCATCAACATCCTCACAACAATGCTTTGGGTTACATCCGGTCACCATGCAGCAGTCAACTTTGGTCAGTATGCCTATGCAGGCTACTTCCCTAATTGCCCAACCATTGCAAGGACCAATGTGCCCACGGAGGACCCTGACGATGAGGTTTGGGAAATGTTCATGAGAAAACCCGAAGCTGCTCTTTTGCGGTGCTTTCCTTCGCAAATTCAAGCCACAACAGTGATGGCGGTTTTAGACATTTTGTCTAGTCATTCGCCGGACGAGGAGTACATTGGAGAGAAGATGGAGGACGCGTGGGCTGAAGACGAAGTTATAAGGGCGGCGTTTGAGCGGTTTAAGGGGAGGCTGATGATGCTTGAACAAACCATTGATGAGAGAAATGCTAATTTTGAGCTGAAGAACAGAAATGGAGCTGGGGTTGTGCCTTATGAGCTTTTGAAGCCCTTTTCAGAACCTGGGGTTACCGGGAAGGGTGTTCCATATAGCATCTCTATTTGAATACTATCTGTATTTTTTGTTTCAATAACAAGACAAATTAACTATATAATATATATTATCTTAAATTTATTAATGTGTGTTTGGAAAAATTGATCCGGCTGGAGTTTGTGCTATACATGCTTCTAGCTATTACATGCATGCCATCTATTATCATCTATTTTGAGGACTTATTACCCAATTAAACAAGCATCTATTTAGTCTTTGAGTTATCTACCGTTAGCAAAGACTTGTTTTTAGTTACAGTATTACTTCGGTAACGATTAAGTTGTCCTTGAGGGAGAAGTTACCTGAGAAAAAACAACAACTTGTATGGAAACATAGATGCGAATGTAAGCATGTTTGTATGGTCCATTAGTGCATGTGAAGCAAATATATATGGACGTATGCTACCGCGGTCCAACAGATCATGTAATGAAACAAGAAATAAGATAGTCTAGCTAGGTTAATTTCAACAAAAGAACAGAATGAAACCTCACACAGAAAATCAGAAATAATCTATAGAAGACGACTTCTATGTAGTGCCCACGGATCATGAATGAGGATGATATTAGTAAAATTACCAGTTTATCACCTAGTACGGCCTGCGCATGCGCTGTGAGCAATAAAGACCATGTGAATTGATTCATTGCCTTCAATAATTCATTTTTGTATTGTTCGGATAATTCAGACAATGATCGTACGTCTGAAACACTGAAACCAGTTGCAGTTGCAAGCTGTAGGCAGAGGGGGTCCTATATATTTGTCTCATCTCGATATTGGGGTAACTTGATGGTGATGAACAGATGATAGATCTGGCTTAGAGAAAGAGCTGATTGGCTTGGCTTTCGCTTTCCTTATTAAACCCTAAATCAAAATGTAGTAGAAAATCCGCGCACGATAGCCTACAGAATCGAAGACAAAACTAGCTTTTTCTCGATCTCTTTTTCAGATCAATCCATGACAACTAGCAACCTTTCAATCAAGATTAATTGAACAGTCAAGATGGACCACTCTCTCCTACATTGAATAATGGGTTCCTAGAGATATGACAGAAAGAGCCATCCGTGACCGACCTTTCATATTCTACTGATTAACTCATTAAAGCACAAACGAACGTAGAACACAGTGTATGGCTTGGAAAACTAGAAACTGAATTGTCTTAATAGCATGCGCATCTTACTGCTCAAATTGGGGTGAAGATGAGGGAGGTAACTCCTCCCCAACCAAATTCTTAGACTTATAACAAACTTTGCTCTGATCTTGTCTTAAAGCTTCAGCTGCTACCTTCATAACATCCCTTGGTTTGTTCCGGTCGACCGTCAGTTTTCATTTTGTGATAGGAAGAGAAACCACATCTAAAGAGCCAAACTGAGAAGCAGGGCCCATAAAAGAAGTTGAAACAAAATTAAGCCCAGGCTCTAGCCCAACCAATAGAAAGAAATGAGCCCATGTCATATGAAGCGGCTCCAAAGTGGAGTAATACCATTTCTTTTTTCTTTTTGTTAGTATTTTAATTTAGTTCGTATATGCATCTATTTTAGGAATATGGAGTTATGGACCATACTTTTTTTATTGGGGTCCGGACCAAATACCTAATTTTAATTCAAGATAAACTTCCCATTCACCCAATTTAGAATGAAAAGACAAATTTAACCTCAAAATAATTAATAAATTACAAGCTACATTTCTCTCTAACTCTCAGACTCTAATTCCCGTCTCTCCCTCTCCCCTCCCCTCTCCCCTCTCCCCTCCAAAAACCTATTCCGGTTCCGGTTGGTTTCGCCTCCGAATCTCCGATAGCCAAAGATAAAAAATGGAGCCACTTGCACAAGGACTTCGACGTCCAGCACAACACCTCTCACTGGAGGCTTCCGGTTCCGATTCCAAAGAGAGAGATGTTGTCAAATCTGGTAATGGTAATGTATTTCTGTATTCAAGCACACTCTTACTCAATTACAATCATGCTCTTATAGAGCTCATACCATGATTACACTATCTGTATTACAGCTAGAAAAGTTACATATACACCTCTGTCAATTCCAGCTGCAGCATTGCTGGAAGGCATGTGTGAGCTGCAGCATTGCTGGAAAGCATGTGTGCTACAGCTCATGTAACACTCCCCCTCAAGTTGGGGAATAGATGTCTCGCATACCCAACTTGTCTAGTGAGCTGTGGAACGCTTTTCCAGAAACTGCTTTCGTCAGGATATCTGCAAGTTGATCTTCAGTACGCACATGTGGCATGTTAATGGTTTCTGACTCCAACTTCTCCTTGATGAAATGTCGATCCACTTCAACATGTTTTGTTCTATCATGTTGAACTGGATTGTGTGCTATATCAATGGCTGCTTTATTGTCACAATACAAATTCATAGCATGCTTGGGTTTGAACCCCAAGTCTTTCATCAAATGACGAAGCCATAGCATTTCGCATACTCCATGAGCCATTCCTCTGTACTCAGCTTCTGCACTGGATCTAGCAACCACTTTTTGCTTCTTGCTTCTCCATGTGACCAAGTTACCTCCCACAAAAGTAAAGTAACTTGAAGTAGACCTTCTATCAGTGATAGAACCAGCCCAATCTGCATCTGTGTATCCAGCTATGTCTGTGTGGTTATTCTTGGAAAACATGATCCCTTTACCGGGATTTGTCTTCAAATACCTCAGAATTCTATGTACTGCTTCCATGTGATCTTCACTTGGTGCATGCATGAATTGGCTTACAACACTTACAGCATATGCAATATCAGGTCGGGTGTGTGAGAGATAAATGAGCTTGCCTACTAACCTTTGATATCTCTCTTTGTTAGTAGGCACTTGGTCTGGATATTCTGCTAATTTGTGATTTTGCTCCATCGGTGTATCTGCTGGTCTACATGCTAGTAAACCGGTCTCTATCAGTAAGTCAACCACATACTTCCTTTGAGATAGGGCAATGCCTTCTTTTGATCTAGCCACCTCAATTCCCAAGAAGTATTTCAGTCCTCCAAGATCTTTCATCTCAAAAACAGATGATAGATGTGCTTCTAGTTTCTTGACTTCTTCCGGGTCATTACCTGTCACAATCATATCATCAACATAAATGATAAGTGCAGTAAGTTTATCTTTCCTGTGCTTCAGAAACAGTGTATGGTCAGAGTTGCTTTGTTTGTAACCAAACTGTTTCATAGATTGGCTGAATCTTCCAAACCATGCCCTGGGGGACTGTTTTAGTCCATAAAGGGACTTTTTCAACTTGCACACCATTCCTGCTTGTGAAGGTAGAGAATAGCCAGGAGGTAGATCCATGTAGACTTCTTCCTTCAAGTCTCCATGTAGGAAGGCATTCGTTACATCAAACTGCTTCAGAGGCCAGTCTAGGTTAGCCGCTAATGACAGTAGTACTCGAACGGTATTCATCTTGGCCACTGGTGCAAAAGTTTCTTGATAGTCAATACCATATGTCTGAGTATACCCTTTTGCAACCAACCTGGCTTTGTATCTATCCAGTGTACCATCAGCTCCGTACTTCAATGTATAGATCCATCTGCATCCTACAGCTCTCTTTCCTGCGGGTTTTGGCACTAGTTCCCATGTGTGATTCTTTTGCAAGGCTTCCATTTCATCTTCCATAGCTTTAGTCCACTTAGGATTTGCTAGAGCATCCTGCACTTTATTTGGAATGATAATAGCAGATAAATGAAATACAAAGGACGCATATGACTTGGATAACCTATGGGATGACATGTAATTGCTTATGGGATATTTGGCCTTGGCTTTAGGATCTGGTTCATATTGAACCTTTGGTTGACCTCTATTTTTCCGAAATGGCAATTTATGAACCCCTATGATGTCACTTGATTCTATTTCAGTATTAGGCACAGAATTTACATTATCATGGCATTCAAACACAGGGTTATTAATTACCTCTGGATCATCCTCAGGGAGCATTGGTGTTGATGGGGTAGTAGAAGGGGAAGAAATATCTCTCACTGCTGATTCTGGAGTTGGTAGCTGATTTCCATGTTCAGCGATTCTAGAATCTGTTTCTGATGTCGGTAACTGGTTGCTCCTTTCAATATTTCCATGCTCAATTCTGGTTTCTCCAGTATTTCCCTGCTCTTGGATGTCCATGGGTTCCAAGGGTGGACACAACCTCGAAGACTGCTCTTCCTCAATATCATTCTCCCCCTGAAGAGTAGTCTTCGGGGAAAAATGTAGATCATGTTCATGGAATGTAACATCCATGGAAACATAGGTACGTTTAGTAGTTGGACTATAGCACCGATATCCCTTTTGAGTGGTAGCATAACCAATAAAGATACACTTTTCAGCACAAGCATCCAACTTAGTCCTCTGGTTTCGATGGATATGTACATAAGCTACAGAACCAAAAATCTTTGGATCAAGGGCATGGGTAGGTGGTAAAGGTAAATGACTGGCAAGAGCTTGAATTGGTGTTTGTGGTGGTGGACTGGTTTCCTTAGCTGTAGACTTAAGGGCTTGCGTAGGAAGTCTATTTATGAGGTAAGCAGTAGTTAGGATGGCATCACCCCAAAAAGATTCTGGCATATGAGCTCCGATCAACATGGAGCGAGCAACTTCAAGAATGTGGCGGTTCTTTCTTTCCGCCACACCGTTTTGTTGAGGAGTTTGAGGACATGTGGTCTGATGAATGATGCCATGGGTAGCTAGATACTGGTGAAAGAGATGGTTCACATATTCTCCACCATTATCTGAACGAAAGACTTTAATAGGTGTTTGGAACTGAGTTTGGATCATGGCATGAAAAGTCTGAAAAACTGGAAAAACATCACTTTTATTTCGCAGCAAGTAGATCCAACTCATCCTGGTGCAATCATCGACAAATAAAACAAACCATTTCATTCCAGAGGGCGTTGGTGGACAAGGCCCCCAGACATCGGAGTGAACAAGATCAAATGGGGCAATACTTTTATTTGAGCTCAACGGATAGCTGACACGGTGACTCTTGCCTAAAATGCAAGTGTTGCATTTAAAGTCGGATGGTTTATTATGCTGAAACAATAAAGGGAAGAGAGTTTGAAGATAACCGAATGATGGATGTCCCAATCTCTTATGCCATAACCAGATCTGTTCTTCATTTGTGGAAGTTCTTTTCTGAATCTGATGAACTTCACTTACACGATGATTGCCAGCAGTGGTCATCTCCATGTAGTATAATCCCCCCTTCTCAATACCCCGCCCAATGGTTTCCCCTGTGAGGATGTCCTGAAATATACAACACCACGGGTAAAGAATTACACAACAATAAAATTGTTTTGTTATCTGTTTGACAGACAAGAGATTATGAGATAGGGAAGGAACAAGTAACACTGTATCAAGGGTAATGGATTTTGTAAGAGTGACAGATCCGGCTCCAGTAATGGGATAAGAATCACCATTGGCATTAGTTACGCCAGACCGGCGAACTGGGGTTAAATGGTGAATATTGCTAGGGTTATTAGTCATATGGTCTGTTGCACCTGAATCAATTATCCACATATCCTTCCAATTAAAGTCAGAGTTACTCGATAGCAAAGAAAAAGTTGTACCTGAAGTTGACATGAAGGAAAAAGTGGAGTTACCAGAGTGAACACTGTGAGGAGGTTCATCAGAAGCTGTACTCGAACTCAGGTCTGGGGAAGCAATTTGGAGGGAGACTTGAGGTTTGCCTTTGGATCGATAACTCTTTGGGTGCTTGTTGCTAGATGGCTTACATGATCTTGCTTTCTCTTGTACTTCTTTTGCTTGTGCTTCCTTTCGGGCAGTGTGTTCCTCCCACCATTCCGGGAAGCCATGTAAGTGGAAACAAGTCTCTACCATATGCCCGGTTAATTTTCAATGAGTGCATTTCATGGGTCCTGGAGAGGGTGCTTTCCAAGATGATGATGATGAAGATGACTGGAAGCTACGGACATGTGGTGGTTGGTACTGAGCAACCATGGCAGAGCCTTCGTACTTTGTATCAGACATCATCTTTTGGAGTCTATTATGCTCAGCTACTGAAAAAGTAGTATTGACAGCATCCCAAATTTCTTTAGCTGTTTCCAAACTTTCATAATTTCCTCTGACATCCTTGTGCATGGAGTTGAAGAGCCATGCTTGAACAAGACTGTCTTCTTCGACCCAAATTTCATACCCCTCCTCATCTTCTTCAGATGGCGCTTTCTTCTTGCCGGTGAGGTAGCCAAGTTTACCTCGGCCGGTGATGTTCAACTTCGCATGTTTAGACCAGGAAAAAAAATTGGTGTTGTCCAATTTTTCTGGAGCAATAGGACCATGATCATTGGATGATGATCGCCCTTTATGTTGAGAAGAGTTGGTTGCCGATGTGTGGGTTGAATCAGCAGATACTTCCTCGATGGCCATGGTTCAATACTTACTAAGTAAAGAGAAGAGAAATCGGATCCTTGGGTGTTGCCTATCGCGCAACCTTTCGGTAACTCCTTTTAATGTAGCCAGGTAGTAGAGGAACGATTTTGGCGGAGCTCAGCTCACTTGTTTAGCAGGGGACGAGACCCTTTGCTAGCACTTCTCGTATCCAATCAGCCTAGACACCACATTAATTGGATGGACCTATGTGGTTGAGCGAGTAAGCTCGACGTTACAAGGATAAAATTTCTAATCTAATTTACCTTTTACTTTTTCTTGGATTCTCCTCTGCGAGATTCTCCTCTGTTGGATTCTCCTCTGTGAGATGCTCCTCTGCGAGATGTTCCTCTGCGAGTTTTTTTTTTTTTTTGAGAAAGCCTGCCTTTTTTCCTTTTCTCCAGACAAGGCTGGCAAGCTTGCACGCCTCTTCCCCTTTTTTGGAGACAGGACGTGCCTGTCCCTTTCCCCTTTTTTTTTTTTTTTTTCTCTCCAGACAAGGCTGGTTGCACGCCTCCTCCCCCTTTTTGGAGACAGGATGTGCCTGTCCCTTTCTTCTTTTCTTCTTCTGCTTTTGAGAAAGTTGTTTTTTTTTTTTTTTCTTCTTCTTTCTCTCTTCTTCTCCTCCCTTTTCCGAGACCAGCCTTTGTCTCTCTCTCCTTTCTTTTCTTCTTTCTTCTGTCAGCTGAAACTGAAGTGGAATTGCAGATCGGAGAATGGAGCTGCTGCTGTGGTGGAGCGCTGCTGCTGTGGTGGAGCTGCTGCTGCGGTGGAGCTGCTACTGCGGTGGAGTGGAAGGCGCGGTTCGATCGGAGATGCTGCAGATCGGGTTTCGTTGGTGGGAATGGAGGTGGTGCAGTACGGCCGGATAACTTCAGAGACTTATGGTAGAAAGGAGTATTGTTATCTTCAGTACCGAACCCAGCTTTACCACCCTTGAGGTTGGTGATGTTCACGTACCTAGTGGTCTGAAAGGAATCAAGGTAGTTTGATTTTTTTTTTTCTGAGTTTGGTATGGGATAGAATTTGGTATTGATATGGGTACTGAGTACTGAAGAACAAAATTTGTTCTTGGTATTTTCTAGGAATATGGATATGGGGAAGAACAAAAGTTCTTTGGTATTGGTTTAGATTTTCTGGTGCTGGTAGTTTCTGGGTACTTGGTTAAGATGAAGAAACAAGGTTCTTCTGTTGAAGGTATTGGTATGGCTAAGAGTTTCTGGTGCTTGGTTAAGATGAAGAACAGAGTTCTTCTCTTGGTAATTCTGGCAGCGGAATATGGGTATGGGTAATTTAGATTTCTAGATATGGGTATCGGTCTCAAGAGCAAACTGCTCTGATACCATGTCAAATCTGGTAATGGTAATGTATTTCTGTATTCAAGCACACTCTTACTCAATTACAATCATGCTCTTATAGAGCTCATACCATGATTACACTATCTGTATTACAGCTAGAAAAGTTACATATACACCTCTGTCAATTCCAGCTGCAGCATTGCTGGAAGGCATGTGTGAGCTGCAGCATTGCTGGAAAGCATGTGTGCTACAGCTCATGTAACACTCCCCCTCAAGTTGGGGAATAGATGTCTCGCATACCCAACTTGTCTAGTGAGCTGTGGAACACTTTTCCAGAAACTGCTTTCGTCAGGATATCTGCAAGTTGATCTTCAGTACGCACATGTGGCATGTTAATGGTTTCTGACTCCAACTTCTCCTTGATGAAATGTCGATCCACTTCAACATGTTTTGTTCTATCATGTTGAACTGGATTGTGTGCTATATCAATGGCTGCTTTATTGTCACAATACAAATTCATAGCATGCTTGGGTTTGAACCCCAAGTCTTTCATCAAATGACGAAGCCATAGCATTTCGCATACTCCATGAGCCATTCCTCTGTACTCAGCTTCTGCACTGGATCTAGCAACCACTTTTTGCTTCTTGCTTCTCCATGTGACCAAGTTACCTCCCACAAAAGTAAAGTAACCTGAAGTAGACCTTCTATCAGTGATAGAACCAGCCCAATCTGCATCTGTGTATCCAGCTATGTCTGTGTGGTTATTCTTGGAAAACATGATCCCTTTACCGGGATTTGTCTTCAAATACCTCAGAATTCTATGTACTGCTTCCATGTGATCTTCACTTGGTGCATGCATGAATTGGCTTACAACACTTACAGCATATGCAATATCAGGTCGGGTGTGTGAGAGATAAATGAGCTTGCCTACTAACCTTTGATATCTCTCTTTGTTAGTAGGCACTTGGTCTGGATATTCTGCTAATTTGTGATTTTGCTCCATCGGTGTATCTGCTGGTCTACATGCTAGTAAACCGGTCTCTATCAGTAAGTCAACCACATACTTCCTTTGAGATAGGGCAATGCCTTCTTTTGATCTAGCCACCTCAATTCCCAAGAAGTATTTCAGTCCTCCAAGATCTTTCATCTCAAAAACAGATGATAGATGTGCTTCTAGTTTCTTGACTTCTTCCGGGTCATTACCTGTCACAATCATATCATCAACATAAATGATAAGTGCAGTAAGTTTATCTTTCCTGTGCTTCAGAAACAGTGTATGGTCAGAGTTGCTTTGTTTGTAACCAAACTGTTTCATAGATTGGCTGAATCTTCCAAACCATGCCCTGGGGGACTGTTTTAGTCCATAAAGGGACTTTTTCAACTTGCACACCATTCCTGCTTGTGAAGGTAGAGAATAGCCAGGAGGTAGATCCATGTAGACTTCTTCCTTCAAGTCTCCATGTAGGAAGGCATTCGTTACATCAAACTGCTTCAGAGGCCAGTCTAGGTTAGCCGCTAATGACAGTAGTACTCGAACGGTATTCATCTTGGCCACTGGTGCAAAAGTTTCTTGATAGTCAATACCATATGTCTGAGTATACCCTTTTGCAACCAACCTGGCTTTGTATCTATCCAGTGTACCATCAGCTCCGTACTTCAATGTATAGATCCATCTGCATCCTACAGCTCTCTTTCCTGCGGGTTTTGGCACTAGTTCCCATGTGTGATTCTTTTGCAAGGCTTCCATTTCATCTTCCATAGCTTTAGTCCACTTAGGATTTGCTAGAGCATCCTGCACTTTATTTGGAATGATAATAGCAGATAAATGAAATACAAAGGACGCATATGACTTGGATAACCTATGGGATGACATGTAATTGCTTATGGGATATTTGGCCTTGGCTTTAGGATCTGGTTCATATTGAACCTTTGGTTGACCTCTATTTTTCCGAAATGGCAATTTATGAACCCCTATGATGTCACTTGATTCTATTTCAGTATTAGGCACAGAATTTACATTATCATGGCATTCAAACACAGGGTTATTAATTACCTCTGGATCATCCTCAGGGAGCATTGGTGTTGATGGGGTAGTAGAAGGGGAAGAAATATCTCTCACTGCTGATTCTGGAGTTGGTAGCTGATTTCCATGTTCAGCGATTCTAGAATCTGTTTCTGATGTCGGTAACTGGTTGCTCCTTTCAATATTTCCATGCTCAATTCTGGTTTCTCCAGTATTTCCCTGCTCTTGGATGTCCATGGGTTCCAAGGGTGGACACAACCTCGAAGACTGCTCTTCCTCAATATCATTCTCCCCCTGAAGAGTAGTCTTCGGGGAAAAATGTAGATCATGTTCATGGAATGTAACATCCATGGAAACATAGGTACGTTTAGTAGTTGGACTATAGCACCGATATCCCTTTTGAGTGGTAGCATAACCAATAAAGATACACTTTTCAGCACAAGCATCCAACTTAGTCCTCTGGTTTCGATGGATATGTACATAAGCTACAGAACCAAAAATCTTTGGATCAAGGGCATGGGTAGGTGGTAAAGGTAAATGACTGGCAAGAGCTTGAATTGGTGTTTGTGGTGGTGGACTGGTTTCCTTAGCTGTAGACTTAAGGGCTTGCGTAGGAAGTCTATTTATGAGGTAAGCAGTAGTTAGGATGGCATCACCCCAAAAAGATTCTGGCATATGAGCTCCGATCAACATGGAGCGAGCAACTTCAAGAATGTGGCGGTTCTTTCTTTCCGCCACACCGTTTTGTTGAGGAGTTTGAGGACATGTGGTCTGATGAATGATGCCATGGGTAGCTAGATACTGGTGAAAGAGATGGTTCACATATTCTCCACCATTATCTGAACGAAAGACTTTAATAGGTGTTTGGAACTGAGTTTGGATCATGGCATGAAAAGTCTGAAAAACTGGAAAAACATCACTTTTATTTCGCAGCAAGTAGATCCAACTCATCCTGGTGCAATCATCGACAAATAAAACAAACCATTTCATTCCAGAGGGCGTTGGTGGACAAGGCCCCCAGACATCGGAGTGAACAAGATCAAATGGGGCAATACTTTTATTTGAGCTCAACGGATAGCTGACACGGTGACTCTTGCCTAAAATGCAAGTGTTGCATTTAAAGTCGGATGGTTTATTATGCTGAAACAATAAAGGGAAGAGAGTTTGAAGATAACCGAATGATGGATGTCCCAATCTCTTATGCCATAACCAGATCTGTTCTTCATTTGTGGAAGTTCTTTTCTGAATCTGATGAACTTCACTTACACGATGATTGCCAGCAGTGGTCATCTCCATGTAGTATAATCCCCCCTTCTCAATACCCCGCCCAATGGTTTCCCCTGTGAGGATGTCCTGAAATATACAACACCACGGGTAAAGAATTACACAACAATAAAATTGTTTTGTTATCTGTTTGACAGACAAGAGATTATGAGATAGGGAAGGAACAAGTAACACTGTATCAAGGGTAATGGATTTTGTAAGAGTGACAGATCCGGCTCCAGTAATGGGATAAGAATCACCATTGGCATTAGTTACGCCAGACCGGCGAACTGGGGTTAAATGGTGAATATTGCTAGGGTTATTAGTCATATGGTCTGTTGCACCTGAATCAATTATCCACATATCCTTCCAATTAAAGTCAGAGTTACTCGATAGCAAAGAAAAAGTTGTACCTGAAGTTGACATGAAGGAAAAAGTGGAGTTACCAGAGTGAACACTGTGAGGAGGTTCATCAGAAGCTGTACTCGAACTCAGGTCTGGGGAAGCAATTTGGAGGGAGACTTGAGGTTTGCCTTTGGATCGATAACTCTTTGGGTGCTTGTTGCTAGATGGCTTACATGATCTTGCTTTCTCTTGTACTTCTTTTGCTTGTGCTTCCTTTCGGGCAGTGTGTTCCTCCCACCATTCCGGGAAGCCATGTAAGTGGAAACAAGTCTCTACCATATGCCCGGTTAATTTTCAATGAGTGCATTTCATGGGTCCTGGAGAGGGTGCTTTCCAAGATGATGATGATGAAGATGACTGGAAGCTACGGACATGTGGTGGTTGGTACTGAGCAACCATGGCAGAGCCTTCGTACTTTGTATCAGACATCATCTTTTGGAGTCTATTATGCTCAGCTACTGAAAAAGTAGTATTGACAGCATCCCAAATTTCTTTAGCTGTTTCCAAACTTTCATAATTTCCTCTGACATCCTTGTGCATGGAGTTGAAGAGCCATGCTTGAACAAGACTGTCTTCTTCGACCCAAATTTCATACCCCTCCTCATCTTCTTCAGATGGCGCTTTCTTCTTGCCGGTGAGGTAGCCAAGTTTACCTCGGCCGGTGATGTTCAACTTCGCATGTTTAGACCAGGAAATAAAATTGGTGTTGTCCAATTTTTCTGGAGCAATAGGACCATGATCATTGGATGATGATCGCCCTTTATGTTGAGAAGAGTTGGTTGCCGATGTGTGGGTTGAATCAGCAGATACTTCCTCGATGGCCATGGTTCAATACTTACTAAGTAAAGAGAAGAGAAATCGGATCCTTGGGTGTTGCCTATCGCGCAACCTTTCGGTAACTCCTTTTAATGTAGCCAGGTAGTAGAGGAACGATTTTGGCGGAGCTCAGCTCACTTGTTTAGCAGGGGACGAGACCCTTTGCTAGCACTTCTCGTATCCAATCAGCCTAGACACCACATTAATTGGATGGACCTATGTGGTTGAGCGAGTAAGCTCGACGTTACAAGGATAAAATTTCTAATCTAATTTACCTTTTACTTTTTCTTGGATTCTCCTCTGCGAGATTCTCCTCTGTTGGATTCTCCTCTGTGAGATGCTCCTCTGCGAGATGTTCCTCTGCGAGTTTTTTTTTTTTTTTGAGAAAGCCTGCCTTTTTTCCTTTTCTCCAGACAAGGCTGGCAAGCTTGCACGCCTCTTCCCCTTTTTTGGAGACAGGACGTGCCTGTCCCTTTCCCCTTTTTTTTTTTTTTTTTTCTCTCCAGACAAGGCTGGTTGCACGCCTCCTCCCCCTTTTTGGAGACAGGATGTGCCTGTCCCTTTCTTCTTTTCTTCTTCTGCTTTTGAGAAAGTTGTTTTTTTTTTTTTTTCTTCTTCTTTCTCTCTTCTTCTCCTCCCTTTTCCGAGACCAGCCTTTGTCTCTCTCTCCTTTCTTTTCTTCTTTCTTCTGTCAGCTGAAACTGAAGTGGAATTGCAGATCGGAGAATGGAGCTGCTGCTGTGGTGGAGCGCTGCTGCTGTGGTGGAGCTGCTGCTGCGGTGGAGCTGCTACTGCGGTGGAGTGGAAGGCGCGGTTCGATCGGAGATGCTGCAGATCGGGTTTCGTTGGTGGGAATGGAGGTGGTGCAGTACGGCCGGATAACTTCAGAGACTTATGGTAGAAAGGAGTATTGTTATCTTCAGTACCGAACCCAGCTTTACCACCCTTGAGGTTGGTGATGTTCACGTACCTAGTGGTCTGAAAGGAATCAAGGTAGTTTGATTTTTTTTTTTCTGAGTTTGGTATGGGATAGAATTTGGTATTGATATGGGTACTGAGTACTGAAGAACAAAATTTGTTCTTGGTATTTTCTAGGAATATGGATATGGGGAAGAACAAAAGTTCTTTGGTATTGGTTTAGATTTTCTGGTGCTGGTAGTTTCTGGGTACTTGGTTAAGATGAAGAAACAAGGTTCTTCTGTTGAAGGTATTGGTATGGCTAAGAGTTTCTGGTGCTTGGTTAAGATGAAGAACAGAGTTCTTCTCTTGGTAATTCTGGCAGCGGAATATGGGTATGGGTAATTTAGATTTCTAGATATGGGTATCGGTCTCAAGAGCAAACTGCTCTGATACCATGTCAAATCTGGTAATGGTAATGTATTTCTGTATTCAAGCACACTCTTACTCAATTACAATCATGCTCTTATAGAGCTCATACCATGATTACACTATCTGTATTACAGCTAGAAAAGTTACATATACACCTCTGTCAATTCCAGCTGCAGCATTGCTGGAAGGCATGTGTGAGCTGCAGCATTGCTGGAAGGCATGTGTGAGCTGCAGCATTGCTGGAAAGCATGTGTGCTACAGCTCATGTAACAGATGTGTCGTCCGATTCCAATTCCGATTCCGGCGACTAGGTCAAAGAATCCAACGATTTGGGCATGGGATCGCTAGTCTTGAGGCGGATTTGGTTCTTGAGATGGATAAGAGCTTTTCGACCTCTCTCTCTCCACCACGATACCCGCAGCGACTCTCACCGGAGCTCTCAATTCGGGTTGTCGCTAGAAAATGGATTGCACCGTATCAGGCCACCACCATTTCAACTGTTCCTCCACCGTCAAAAAACTTAAACACAGCTTCTGAACCTCACCATATGGCAGCAAGCTTCCTAGCAAGTCAGATGTGACAATCACCGTCGCCGTTGATGAAGTTCAAATGAAGGCGTGGTCGTGATGCTGCGTGAGTTAAGAAAATGGAGATAAGTCCCTACTTTGTTTATTTGGCAATAACTTTGAGGCAAAAACTAAGACCAAAAGGTAAAAATTAAGACCAAAAGGTATTGTAAGAGTGTAAGTGGTACAGAAAGCACAATTAGACTCAAAAGTTTTATGTGACCTTTTTACATATGTTTTTGGATCTCTTTATGTACGCACCTTCTTTTTTTATTTGATGCCTTGGGTACCACATGGCTAAGACCCAATAGGCCGGCGTCTCATACCATATATATAGATTTGCAACCAAATAAATTCGAGGGGAAGTTTGTTTTATGTACTAGAATAACATCTGTTTGGTAGATTTTGTAGATTGGTGACTGACTGTACTACTGTTTAACTATTGTAATCATCTTGTGTTTGCTCAAAAATAGTCTTGTCCGCGTGTCACAGGACCGAGGGCTTCTTTGGCTTACACGTGTCCTTCTGGAGTGGTGACATGTGAGCGGGCGTGCCAACTCGCGGCCGGTAGGCCAACCGAGGTTTTGTTATAGATTATATATCTTGCGCCTATCTAACTTCTGATCAGTTGATTGTGGGCCGAGGAATGATCAATCTCGGCCGCGGGGTTCACTTTGCCTTGAATGCAAGGACTTTAGCACGGATCGGCCTTAACTAGCCGCAGCCTTCGTGCTGTGTAACTCGGTGATTAAGGTGAAAGTGAAGTAATGATAATTCTTTTTGTGATTTTGTATAAAGTAAATGACGTAAAGTAATTTTTTACAGTATCTTTGAAATATTAAATTGTGACGTGATAAGAAAAGCATCGAGAGAAAGCCAAAAGAAAAGCCGAGTGCGAACCCTCCGGCGGCACGCCCTAGTGGCGGCGTCGTCGGACGGGTTGAAGGGGACTTAGTGTCCGGTGTTCGTTGTCTGTGGAATAAACCCAATAGGAGTGGCGGCTGTGTGGTGGCTTCGCTCTCCAGAACGCGATCTGGTGTTGCCGGGGACTAACGATGCAGGCTTGGCGGCTTGTGGATGGAGGTGGGGTCGTTCGCCCCACAAGAGGGAGATGGACAGCAGGAGGCGACGTCGTCTGGTGGTGCGAGGATGGGATCTGCGGGGATTAGATCAGATCGGAGTGTTTCGATTTGGTTTGATTTGATTCGAGCCGTCCGGTGGAGAGGGCTGGCTAGGGGCGGTGGTGATGCTTGCTGGCATGTTGGGGAGGACAGAATGAGGGAGGGGCGACTTGAATCTGCTTGGTGCGGCGGGGTGACCGTCGATGGTCGGACATCGTGGCTCCGACTTGCGGGACGGGGGCGAGGTGCTTGCAGTCAGCTACTCTCTTTGATTGGGCTAAGTGGGTTTTGGGCCTAGACTGGGGATCTGGGCCCAATTTCCCTTTATTTTATGTTTTATTGCTTTTTGTTACCATTTGTTAATTGTGGCTATATGCCAGCAATAAGTCCCTCCCATTTTTGGGTAGGGCGCCGTGGGCGTTGTCCCGGTATGCACACTCTGTGTGCCTTGTCTGGCCTACCGAGGCGGCTAGCTATTTGCTTGATCAAATGGACGAAACCTCCTAGTGGCAAAATGAAATTGAGTGCCGCCAGATTTATTTCTGTGCGGCAACATAGTGGGAAAGCTGTGCTATTTGTAATGATCCTTCTTCGTTATAGAGTTATCTTTCCGGTATGTCACCACTTTGTCAAAGCAAATAGAGTAGCCATTCGTGCACTCTTTGCTAATTGGTGCTTGTTAGAATACATAGATTCTGTGGAGAGTCCTGGTATTATTTCAGGATGTTCTCTTTATGCTTATTGTAATCTGGGGTTCATTAATTAAGGCTTGAGGGCATCCACACCAGCCCCATTTCAAAAAAAAAAAAAATGACGTAAAGTAAATAACAACAAATAAATAGCATAAATGAAAGTGCAGGAATGTAAAGGTGCAGCAAATAAAGTGCATGAAGATAAAGAACAAGAATGTAAATCGCTGGAAATAAAGTGCATCAAATAAAGTGCAGGAAGATAAACTGCTTGAATGTAAAGAGCAACAAAGTAAAGTGCAGGAAAGCTAAATACCGGTAAAGAAAACGATAAGATAAACACGTAAAGATTGATAAGTGTTGTTGAATTGTTGAAATGTATTGAGATAAAATTTGAGTAATAGTGTAGAGCGTTTTGGTCGAGGACATCTAACAATGAATTCTATGGTCCTTTTTATAGTGAAGCTAAACTACTGAATGAAGGAAAATAAGCAATCTCAGCAGTATTCATGTTTGTGATATTTTTAACGTTACCAATGATTGATTCTTTCATGAGCAATCAATCAGGTCTTGTAACTGATGATTGGCAATAATACCTCCTAATGCTCATTCAAGTTAATTGCCCCAAACTTTGGTAACGTTTCTCCTGACAATCAATCTCTTTGATGTGCCGCGGCTAATTAGCCGCGGTCATTCATTACGACTCGTGGGTCCGCGGTCATTCATTATGCCTTGTGATTCATTTGGTCACTCCTGATCTAATAACGGCTCTCTGTACACGTTATCTTCGGTCATAAATTTGACAATAAACATTTAATGTGCCGCAGCTAATTGAGAATCAACTTTGTAAATATTTAATGTGTCGCGGCTAATTTGAGAATCAACTTTGTAAATCTTTAATGTGATTAGCCACGGTCATTCATTACGCCTTGTGGGTCCGGCCCACCTATCTGCCATGTGAGCCTTGCCAAATATTGGTTCAAACATCTTGTTGGCATTTTATTGGGGGGCAATAAAATGTTTATTGAGGGGCAATAATAATATTATTGGGGGACAATAACATGTTTATTGGGGGGCAATAAAATCAGACGCCGGATTCTCGTCACCGATCCGGTGGCGGGATTTTGGTGATTGATTGCCGGAATCCGGCAGCCGGTCACTAGAGTTCGGTGAAGTCTCTGATGACTCTCTCTCTTTAAGTGACAAAGAGGGAGAGAGTAAAATTGTCCTAAAAATAAATAGAAAACAATAAAAAAATACTTAATTAGGTATTAGTGCAAAATATATGTAAATTATTGGGTAAGTGGGCAATCTCATAAGATGTTTGGATAAATGGGTTAGTGTTGCTCAAATTTGGGTAATTGGACATTTTCCCTTTTTTATTAAATTTGATTATAAAAGTACATAGATACACCTAGTAGTTGGTCAAGGGATATGATAGCCCAAAATTAGTGGTGAGGCCTATGAATCTAGTATTCACTTAGAATGGAATGATGTAGTTCCAGCTTTGCTTAGAGTTGTTCTAAGCTTTAAGCTTTGCTTGTAATCACATTGCCCAAAATTAATAAATCATGTCTCTCTTTACTCAAAAAAAGAAAAAAAAAAAGAAAAAAAAAGAAGAAGAAGAGATATGATAGTCTGAACTCTCAACAATTTGTGAAACAAAAAGAAAAGAGCCTTTATACCTTCACGCAAACTAATTCATATCCATGAGAACATTTACGCCTTCGAAACAAAAAGTACATATATATTTTGGTCATCGCTTAGTACTTTTTGAGGAAATTCTTGAACCATATTGCTGAGTGTTTAGGGTATCTTTTAAGCCCATCTTTATAATCGACATAGTTGATGCCAAATCGAACGGTGTAACCTAATGTCCATTCAAAGTTGTCCAATAATGACCATGCAAAGTATCCCTTCACATTAACACCATCTCTGCATAAAAGGAAAAATAAGATGTCAGATATGACCCCAACGATTCCTGATCCATTCCTTAAAAGCTTTTTACATATTGGAATGCATCTGCGTTGTGGTTGGTAAAAGTGGTACATGTACGTAACTTAATCTCACATAATAATTAATATAACAAAAAAAAAATCTCACTTGATCGATTCTCGGAGGTAATAGAGATGGCGAAAGTGGTAGTCAATTCTTTGGTTGTCAGCAAGGGCTTTTTCAAGGGTTAACTTGGGATCGTTAAACTCATCAACGCCTGCAATGCAGGGGAAAATGTACGTTTACTTCAAGATACAAAAACAAGGTTTAATTCCCAAGAGTGCTGAAAGCTCTAGCCTCTAGGTACAATACAATCCATATGAAATCCAAAGAAGTATATACAGCCATGTACTCCTTATATATCAAGTACTAGCTCAGAAAGATGATGACTGAGAGGCTTACCATTCTCTGTGATGTAAATAAGTGGATTGTTATACTTTCTCTTTGTGTAGAGCAAAATATCTCTGATGCCTCTCGGATAAATATAGAGGTCCTCTGAGGCAGCCTGCAGGAGATCATGTCATCATATAATGAGTATCTGATCGTAGTTAACTCCATTGCTATATACATGATACTCCAGGGGGAAAATAATTGATTCAAAATGAAGTTCTTGATTTGATACAGACCTTTGGACCAATGGGGATTCCATTACGAAGGGCTGGAAATTAAGAGAAAAAATAGTTTAAGTCCCTAAGCATAATTTATCACCATCTTCCGATCACATTATTCATCAATCTTACACAAAGATAAATATTATAAAAAAAAGGAAAATGATTTGTGGCCTCAATGAGGCCTAAGATTTGTGGTCTCAATCTTAGGTGTCATGTCATGTCATCTACACAAATCACCTATTTGTCAAATCATGCCATGTAATTCCTGAGAAAAAGACCATCTTATCATTCCAAAATCTAATGACTCTAAATTATTTTGGCTTTCTACCTAAAAAATTATTTTGGCTTTCTTCTAAAAAAAAAAAAATTTGGCTTTTTTTCATTACACTCATGCTTAGATTTAAACAACAATTTTTTTTTTCTTTAATCAAGAGTAGAAAAAATTTCATGTAATTCAGTCAATAGATTTGCACGTACATTCGATTAAGAGATTTGTATAACACATGTATATGAATTCAACCTCTGTTGGGTTCCTGCAAATTTTGAAAATATAATGTGAAAAATACATATTCATATGATTGTATTTATTCTTTTGTTCATTGTTTTCTTTTTATGTAGCTAGGGTTTAAACGTTAGATCTGAATTTATTATTTTTTGTTTGTCTTTCCCTTATATTGTTAATTAATGGCTGCTAACGTGTAATTTTTTCTTACCTCTTAATTTAGACATAAGTATTTCTCAAATTCAATTTACTAATGCTATATTTTTGTGGATGAAATTAATCAATATTTGGAAAAAAAAAAAGTTAACGTCTATTTCTTGACACATAATTCAATATATTAATGCCATTTGGGAAGAAAAATTAAAGGAAAGAATTTAATTAAATGAAGAAAAATATTGATCAAAGAATTTGTAAACATATCTCTTAAATTAATATATAATTAATAGCTGATATTTTTTTTTGTCACCTAATTAAATTCATTAATGTAATTGATTCACCCCCTAACATCTAAAAGGAAATGTAAAAGGGTAAAATTGGTGTTGAAATAGTATGATGTGGCAAGATATATTATATGAAATTGAAAATAAATTTTTATTTACTTACATGGCATGACACTTAGGATTTGAGGCCACAAATCTTAGGCCTCATTGAGGCCCCATATCATTGCCCAAAAAAAAATTACTAATTAAACCACATTTTCATATCATCTAAAAATTCACACCTTATGTGTCAGTTGAAAGTTGATACGACAAATAAACCACCATGCATAATCTTTCATTATATGATCACCTTTACCGCCATATAAAATGTTTTTCAGGTGGTATCTAAAATTTTATGATACATTTTTTTTTTATGATAAATATAATGAGAAACTTGTAAATTAATAGATAGCTTTCAGTTTAGGAATTTTACGTGACATAGTCGCAAGAGAGTCTGTCATGTAGCTTGCATTGGCGACTTTCACTAGCTGGGGTGTGTCGGATACGTAGCTAGAAGTGTAATAGTTCAATCCGATAAAGTCAAACGACCCTTTCAGCAATTTGGATTGCTCTTTCTTGAACTTAGGCAATCGGTCTCCGACAAGAGATCTCATGCTCTTAGGATAGTCACCATTTGTCAAAGGGTCCATGTACCATCCAAATATAAAATCTAGGGCTCTAAATGCAGCAACTTGGTCGTGCTGTGCCGTAGAATTTGGTATCAACCATTCTGCCACCAGCGTGATCCCTATAAGTCCTTTTTGGGACTCCTGAAACCGGCCACAATAATTTTTTTCTATTATCGGTCACTGCTTGAACATATCATATAAATAGAATATAAGTGTGCGGAGACAAAAGAAAGAACAAACATGTTTGATGAAATGTCTCGAAGAACATGTTATAAACTAAGTCACTAAGATGAGGTTGATGCATGCATAATTGCATAATGTGCAGGTTCAATTTTATTGAATGCATGCTTGTTAATGTAGAATCTAAGAATATCTGTTCTTAGTGATGCAGACCTGATAATGTTTCTTATACATGTTAACTGCAGCTGCATGAGCAAGGAGTTGGTAATGTGTGACCAGATACGGCTCCGTCGCTGAATTCCCTCCAGTGCAGTTGGGGTTTATCCAAGTGGAACATCGTCCTGGTGCCAATGCCCCGAGTCCGTAACCAGCCACAGCGAGGGCAATTGGCTCATTGAATGTGATCCAGTGCTTCACCCGATCACCAAATTCCTTATAACAAAGTTCCGCATAGGCCTCAAAATGCTTCCTGCATATTACCAGTCGTGTAAATCAAGCATGGATGACTGTGTCATACTCGGCACAAATAGGTATGGTTATAACTGTACATGTATTTTGAACGTGTTGTGTCTCACTCATTTACACGTTCTAGTGTGTGTGTGTGTTTGTATTAACTACAACGTATAGCAAAGCTCATTAACTTACACAACATGAGGACTTAGGAAGCCGCCATGCTCATCTTGCAGGGTTTGGGGAAGATCCCAGTGGAAGAGTGTCACAAAAGGCTTTATACCTGCATTCCATAATTAATTGTAAATTGATGTAATTTTTAAGTACCACTAATTTTGAGTGTAGTACGATCATGGCGAATAGATTAATTAAGAAGTTATACCATTGGCAAGGAGTTCATTGATAAGGTTGTTGTAGTATTCTATCCCTTCCTTGTTCACACCCCCACTTATTTTCCCCTCTAAAGTAAAACAGTCAAAGTAGGTAAGCCAGTATGTACGTGATAATTTTAGTAAAGGCACTATACATGGAACCAATTAAACTTACTTGGTAGTACTCTAGACCATGAGATAGAAAATCTGTAAACATCCAAACCCATTTCCTTCATAATCCCCGCATCTTCCTATAATTTGCAATCCACATGTAAATATGTATATGTGCTTAGAAACTATGATGATTGTGATTTATGATAAAGAATAATTTATTTTACCTTATAGCGATGATATGAATCTATTGCAACATCTCCATTGCTACCATCTGTTATCTTACCTGCAATCAAACATGCATATATGTTTAAGAACATATAAAGAAAACAAAATGTCACAATTTATTGGGATCATTGATAAAGTAATCTGGGGTTCACATCCAAAATCAATTGGCAATGGATGGAGTGGCCCAAACCCTTATAAACCCATATGAGATGTATATATTCTCAACACATCCCCGCACGTGTGGCGAATTTTCAAGCCATACACGTGGACAACTTTTGGGTGACGTGGAGCCCGTGTGGCCGTTAGGCATGCACACGTGGGTCACCCGCTCTGATACCATGATAAAGTAATCTGGGGTTCACATCCAAAACTAATTGACAATGGATGGAGTAGCCCAAACCCTTATAAACTCATATGCAAAGTCCCATTTTTCCCATGTGGAATGTATATATTCTCAACGATCATCGCATCAAACTGGTCAATGAATGTGTTGAGAGTAAAGATTAATTTCTTCCTGAACAAGTTTCATCATTAGAATGTCATGTATCATAATCTTGGAAGTTCGGTTAGCTAGTAAGTTAGTTAAGGGATATTTGTGTGACTACGCTGGTTATTTGACTTATTTCATAGAAATGGGATCACCAATGTAAGTTTTCTATTTTTCTTAAACTTGAAGTGTAATTAATCTTCCTCATCTTTTTTCTCTGTCACAAACTCATAGAGAACGTACTAATGCATTCGGTGGTTGTAAACACCTTCAATTCAGTCAATACAATGGAAGCCTTCTTATGAAAAGAAATCATTCCACCAAATTTTGTCAACAAAGACATGCGTCTCTTACGTCAGATTGTTCCATCTTTCAGCTAGAGTTCACTTGAACCTACTTTCTTGGGTCAGCATTTACATAACATGTTTGGGGTTCATAAGGTCCCTAAGGTAAATTAGAGATTATTTTGAATTCATTGTACTCCTCATATCACGTACTTAAATACCATGCTTTTGTATAGCGAAATGCTGAAATCTCCCACACCTTCTTGTTGGCCAGTTGTACATACCAATTACGTGGTGGCACGACAGTTGTATCAAAAGCCTTTTTTAATTTTTTTTCTTCGATTATTAAAAAAATGATTAATTTCAGTTTACCCCCTGAGGTTTGGGGGTGTCATCATTTCACCCCCTGTACTTTCAATTTTGAATTTTTACCCCCTAAACTTTCCAATTTCAATCAACCGTGTCCAATTTCTATTATTCCGTCCAAATTGGACGTTCAGTTTGACTTTTGAGGGCTAAAATGGTCATTTCAACATAAAAAATTAAAAACAAAATTAAAAATTTTAAAAAAAATTATTTATTTATTTATTTTTATTTTATTTTTTTTATGTTTCTTCATTTTTTTTTTTTTTTTGTCTTCAACCTATACACCACAAGTTATAATAGGTTTATAAAAACAAAAAAATACTCTAGTGGTTGAAAGCCGCTCGCTGGTCTATGATATTTGTGATATATCTCTGATAAAGTGAAGAATTTTAGGATATATCGCCAATAAAGTGAAGAAATATTTGTAAAAAATAATTTTACACTTTATCTGTAAATAAATATTTGTATATCCCCATTAAAGTGAAGAAATATCTGTGTAAAATCATTTTTGGTCTACGATATTTGTGATATATCTCCAATAAATTGAAGAATTTTATGATATATCCCCAATAAAGTGAAGAAATATCTGTAAAAAATGATTTTACACTTTATCTATAAATATCTGTATATCCCCAATAAAATGAAGAAATATCTGTGTAAAATCATTTTTTACAGATATTTATTTACAGATAAAGTGTAAAATTATTTTTTACAGATATTTCTTCACTTTATTGGGGATATATCCTAAATTCTTCACTTTATCGGAGATATGTCACAAATATCGTAGACCAGCGAGCGGCTTTCAACTACCTAGAGTATTTTTTTGTTTTCATAAACCTATTATAACTCGTGGTGTATAGGTTGAAGACAAAATAAAATAATAAAAAAATAAATAAATAAATAAAACGAAGAAACCGAAAAAAAAAATAAAAAACAAAACAAAACAAAAACGAAGAAGCAAAAAAAAATAAAAAAGTTAAGAAACCGAAAAAAAAAAACTAAAAAACAGAAAAAAAAATATATTTTTTTTTTAAAATTTTTTTTTTATGTTGAAATGACCATTTTAGCCCTCAAAAGTCAAACTTAACGTCCAATTTGGACGGAATAGTAGAAATTGGACACGGCTGATTGAAATTGGAAAGTTTAGGGGGTAAAAATTCAAAATTGAAAGTACAGGGGGTGAAATGATGACACCCCCAAACCTCAGGGGGGTAAACTGAAATTAATCCTTAAAAAAAACAAAGCCACAAAGTAGCCCCTCTTACACAACCAATTCCAGACATATCTAAATACATTATTTTATTGATATATTAGAGTGTTGTTACGTGTTGTCTAGTGTCAAAAGTCATTTTAGCTTCCCCAATCCAAGTCCAACATCTCCAATCCCAATAGATCGAATAGGGAGTCAAAATGACCCCGGAGTCAAAAACTAAGTTTTATAGAAGGAAAGCCAAAATAGAGAAGAATGGAGAGGAGGTGGGCTCCATGATCCATTGAAATTATGCTATGACTTTTGATTAAAGAGAGTTGGAGATATAAAATTTTAATGAATATTAATAATAACATTAGAGGTGTCAAATTCATGAAATGACTATGACATTTGACAAAAGAGTTGTAGATTGTCCTTATTATTTATCTAAAAGCAAAATTTCAATTATTATGGAAGAAATATATACATTCAAGGGGCCATATTGTGATCGCCATCATTAAAAACCTAAGCCAGTGAGAAGGAGTACCACCACAGAGTTACTGAATTCACTACTACATCATTAGAGCAAGTGCACCGGTGCTCTTTTGCCCGGGCACCACCTCAGCATTCCATCAGTTTGACCGGGCATGCAGAATTTCTCCCCTCCACCGGGCCTGTTTTGCCTGGGCATGATTTGCCTTTGTTTGACCAAGGGCAAGATAAATGTCAAGCTGGTGCCCTTTTCTTTGTCCAGTCAAAATGTCAAGCCCGTGCCCATATTCATGCTGCCACCTCGGCCTGCTATACAACGTGGCTGACGTCACACTTTACATCAGATAGAGAGACGCGACAGAGAGGGATCGTGCAGAGCACGGACCAATCACAGGAGAGGAAGCGGTTTTTTGTCGCCTAGCGACAATTAAGGCAGGGTGGGCTGTGACGTGGCAAGTATCCGTTGGCTGTTTTGGGAATTTAAACCCAACGGTCAACAAATCTGGGCCTTCCAACCGAACAGTAAAAATGGATCTGATGGCTAGGAATTAATCTGAATGTAATATAGGTAACGGTAAGAAAACAGGCAGAAAAAAATATGTAAAAAATTCTAAAAATCATACAAAAAATTTCTCTATAAATACCTACAATTTTTTCTAACATCTCACACCCAAAATACTAGAGTTCATAGTTACACATTCCTCCTCTTCATATAGCTCTCTTCATCCATATTTTTCATTATCCACTATGGCCGAACAAAGGAGAAACACACGTCCAGTGGCCGAACAAGAGAGAGATCAAAATGAAGATGAGGTTACCCAAGACAAAAGGAGATGGACGGATGAGGAAGATGTTCAATTGTGCAAGTCTTGGAAAGTTGTAGGCCAATGTCCTGCTGTGGGCACAAATCAGAAAAAAAACAACTTATGGTTGCGCGTGAAGCGACACTTTGACGCAAATTGGCCCAAGAGCCGATCAGCCCAATCTTTGCAGGGAAGGTGGAAAATTTTGAAGATAGAACTCTTTGAGTGGCATTGTGCATTAAGGCAAGCGAAACATTGATACAAGAGAGGTTCGAATGCGGTTGATGAGGTATGTATTTGTTGATAAATCATTTAATTTGTTGATACTTTATAGTAAAATATTACATGATAAATAATGTAGTAATTATAATATCATTTTAATTGTAGTAATTGCTTTTCGTTACAATTAAGATAATTAGTTGATAAATAATTATGTAATTACAACGATGTTTATATTTGTACTTATTGATTTTTATTGTAAAACGGTGAGATAGTGGTTTATTATAATTATGACCTTTATATTTGTTGATAAATCTTATCGATACATTATAGTAAAATATGGCTTGATAAATAATTAGTAATTATAATATCATTTTAATTGTAGTAATTGTTTTTCGTTACGATTAAGATAATTAGTTGATAAATAATTATGTAATTACAACGATGTTTATATTTGTACTTATTGATTTTTATTGTAAAACCGTGAGATAGTGGTTTATTATAATTATGACCTTTATATTTGTTGATAAATCTTATTGATACATTATAGTAAAATATGGCTTGATAAATAATTAGTAATTATAATATCATTTTAATTGTAGTAATTGTTTTTCGTTACGATCTTGATAATTACTTGATAAATAATTATGTAATTACAACGATGTTTATATTTGTACTTGTTGATTTTTAACGCAAAACGGTGAGATAATTTCTTATTAAAATTATGACTTTTATAATAGATGACCCTTCATAATATCGTTCTATTTGTACTAATTGCATTTTTTTTTTTAATTACGTAGCAAGATGAAGCACATAAATTGTGGCATGCCGGGATGAAGAGAAAAACCGGGAAGGACAAAAGACACAATTTTCAGAGCTTTGATAGTTACGTTGCTGTGGAGGGCTTTGCACAATTTAAAGACATCCCTAGCCATACATCCGGAGGAACATCAAATGAAGCAAATCAACATATGCGCACACAACCAATTGCTGAAAATTCCCCCATCAACTTGGACATGGATGTAGATGAGGTAATTGCAGGTGAAACTGTAGATCCTAATGTCACTACAAAAAAGAATTCATTTAGCTTCACCAGTTAGCGTCGGCGTTAGAATGCCGTCGCCATTGATCAAAAATTTGCTACGGCAAATGCCGCGTCGCAAAGAGAAAAATTATTTGCCACGGCAAGGCATCGCCGTCGCATAAATGTACCTTCAATTGCTACGGCATATTTTTTCCGTCGCTAAATTTCTCTATTTTTAACTACGGTAGAATGTGCCGTCGTGTATTTTCCTTTTATACATTTTTTTTTTTTTTTGACTTTTGGGTGAATATATGTGCCAAAACCCGCTCCCTCCATCTGCTATTTCCCGCTCCCTCATCTGCTATTTCCCGCTCCCTCCATCCAGTCCCGACAACGAGGTCAACATAGCAATCTGTGAAGTCGACATATGCTAGTTCAGCTCCACCTCCTTCCTATTTTTCTTCTTCCTCCCAAAACCCCAAACTTCACTCCCCTTCGTTCATTCAACAACAACAACAACAAAACCCTTATTTCTGTAAACCCTAAATCAAGCTTCCGAATTAGAGCTTCCACCTCCAGCGATAATAGCCAACCGCCGTGGTGGGCGAACCTGTTGCCCGCCCAAGCTTTGGGATCCGATAAAGTTCTCAGATTGATCTCCGGTGCCACCGCTAGCCCCATTGGCCAGTACGTGTCGGAACCCGTCACTTTTCTTCATTCTCTCGACCCCAGAGTCAAATTGGTATGATCTATTTTGATGGGTAATGCTTGGTTTTTGATTCTATTTGGTGGGTTTGGTCTAATTTTGGTTTTGCAGGTTTTTGACTGTTTAAGTTTTGGTGATAGAATTTGGTTTGTGGGTTTTGGGTATTGTCGGTTTGTTCTTCACGATAGAGTTTCACATTTTATGAGTTTGATCTGCTTATGATAAGAAAGTACTGTTCCTTTTGATTTTCTAAGAGCAGAAAGATATCAGAAATAGTAAGGTAACTCTTGTAATAGGGTACAACTTGGGTCTTCTGAACTTTACATGTTTTTAGAAAGAAATTAAATGAAAGAATGTATTCTTTTCATGTTCTGGTGAAGCAAATAGAGAGTTACTGAATATAGAAAGGCTTCCTTAGTATCCTAGTTGTAGTTTAAGTGGTGAACTTGGAGAAGTTTAGTGACATCTTATTAGCATGTTGCAAGTGCCCCCTAAAATTTGAGATGATAGAGTGGAACCGGTTCCGTCTTATACACTTCAGATCACCAAAGATAAGTTATTTATTGAATTTGCTGACTCGCAGACCTTGTGGTCCTTCTCTGTTTAACTATAAAGTAACTTATTTCAAGGTAAAAACATCATTCTAAAGTAATTGTCAGTCGAGCAAAAAATAGTTATTGAAAATGGACTATCAATCTATTGATAATGATAAGGTTATGCATGCTGGAGAATTATCTGTTCTTAAATGCCTATTTGTTGTGACATCTCCCTTTTGGTAAACTTGCTTGACAAGCATTGTATTGAAACTGTACACATCTTTACTTCCTATATATTCTGCTCATGCAGGGTATCACTCTCTTTGCATCTGTTGCTGCAACTCTTGGACTAAAATATTGCTCGAGTTTGCTTGAGAACTGATCTCAAAGGTAAGCGATCCATATTGGTTAAGTTTGAAAATTTTACTTTTTTTTGTTGTTGTTGTGAATTTATTTAATTTGCTGGCATTTTGTTTTGGTTTTGAATAAGGAGTAGTTTAGAGAGAAGCACAGAAACAGTGCCTCAACAAATCAGTCTCTGCTGTAAGTGAATCTCATTTCCTAGATCTGCATGCTCAATTCTTCTTGATATGATTTTTTTTTGGTTGCTTTGCAGAAATGTTAGTGTTGGTCCATAAATATGTCAAGTTGTTAGTCAATTTATGATTCATAAATTGGAACTTATGCATATATCAGGATTACCCAAGCAATTAAAGTTGTTAGTCAATTAATATCATTTGAGTCCATTACAACTTTTTTGTTTTGTTCCTGCACTCCAGACCTCAAGATTTGAGCTTTTGTCTTGTTCAGTTTTGATTACAATTGATTAAAACCTCATGAAAAATCCCAAAAGCCACCGCTGCATGACAAAGTTTCATTTATGCAAACAAGAGTCCAGAAGATTTTGACAAGAAGCCATTATATTTGGCTAGTGCATGATTCCATTTCTTATCTGCCAAGTGCTAACACCACCACCACAAGTAGCCAAAAGTTTTATTTTTAATTATCTCTTAGCAAAATAAAAGCTCTCAATTGCTTTTAACTTCACCCATGGCAGCAACGAAGACATGTATAACTTCAAAAAATGAAAACAAAAAGTCTAGAATTATGAGATTGATAAGTAGTTCATTTCATATCTAATTGTATCTAGTCACAAACTCGTACTGCATCATATCTAATTATCTTGTTAGTTCAATTTTGTTACCATGGTTCTCTTGCTCTTTACATGTTCAGTTAGCTGCTTTGGTAGAATGATACTGAGGAAGGTGTTAATTTGAGAGGAAGGTGTCAATTTTCAACAACCTTTGCAAAGTTTTGGTTATTTTTCTTGATTAAAGAGGAAGGTGTTAATTTGAGAGGTGATTCTTGTTTTCTGTAGAGATTCACTGAGAGAGATAGAGAGGAGTAATGGGATTGAGAGGATGAGATGCAGCTTTTTGAAGTTGCTGAGATAGCTTATTTAGCAGAAGCATATGATACCATGCTCCATGTTCTCTGCTTGGTATGCTTTCTTGAAGTTTCCTTTGTCTACATGCATTTAAGATTTCATAATTAAATCTTTATATGTACTCGTTTAGTACATGCAAGGGAAGTGTGGCAGTCAATCCTGTATATTGCTGGATATTGAAATTCTTAAATAACTCATTAAATATTTCATCATCCTTTGGCAGGAACTTGACCATGTTCATCACATGGAACTGATGCATGATCGCGTTTTAAAATATCCAGATCGTGTTCAGAATTTGTACTTCGCATTCCTCTTTGTTCTCCGGGCAGTGACAAGAGTAAGCATTTTCTGCTATCCTTTCTGAGTTGGTACCGCATAATCAATTTTCTTATTGTCCCACATTTACTAATCATTGATGGGCTTAACATCTTGTAGGCTGCAGATTACTTAGAGCAGGCTGAGTATGATACAGGTAATCATGAGGAAGACCTTAGAACAGAGTCTTTGATGAGGCAGCTACTTTACAATCCTCAACTCCAAGCTACATGTCCCCTACCGTTTGATGAAGCAAAGCTCTGGAACAGTCAGAGCGGACCACAATTGAAGCAAAAAATTCAAAAGAAATTCAGAAACATCAGGTTTGTCTGTGAGAAAGTTGCTTCAGTAATTAATATTTTATGTTGAACTAAACATTGATCACCTGCTTGTCATTCGGAGTTGTAAAGTAAAAATTTCATCTTCAAATTTCAGTGCATTAATGGATTGTGTGGGATGTGAGAAATGTCGGCTCTGGGGAAAGCTTCAAGTTCTTGGTCTTGGTACTGCATTGAAGATCCTCTTTTCTGTGGATGGTAAAAATCATCAAGATCAACTTGTAAGTTCTTGCAGCTCTCTTATCAAACTTATCTTGCAACGTAGGTTTTCTTATTTATCTAAATACCCATTTGTCAGTTTTGACTTGCAAAGCTACCAAATTGGTTTTGATCGGGTTATGCTTGAGGTTTTCCAATAGCTTTCCAGCTGAACATTTAGACTTTGTTTGAGTTGCCTTGTTTAACAAGTTCTTTAGAGTAGGTGAACATGAACCAACTCTTTCTCTCTCATTTTTCTTTGCACATGCAGCTGCAGCTGCAACGAAATGGCTCTTATTGGTGTCATTTAAAACTTTGTTGTTTAAGTTCTCATGCCCACCGTTTTTTGATAGAATTCAAGAATCAATCTAGTTTTAGTTCAATTTTTCATCAAAATTTAATATTGTTTTTTGCTGTGCTACTTGCTATTCTATCTATTTGATTTGCTTTGCTGGAGATTATATCTAGTACAATAGGATCATTGTAAACAGATATATACCAGCTTTAGGTGGTAGTCATAAAATCTGAGCACTAATTTGTTCCCAAAATCTTTTTTTAAACAATTTAATGGGAAAGACTATCCTTTGCTTTTGTGAGATTGGTTTAATGGTTTTGATATTAGGGTATGTGTTTTGAATTGGGGTTTGAGGAGGTTGGAATGAAAAAGGTGTATGCTTTTGATTTTTATTTTGAGCGTGTGACATCAATTGGTGAATAACAATGATAGTTATTGATGATTCACAATCTTTTGATCTCAGTTGTTTGTGATGAGTTAATTATGTGGCTTATTCCTCTAAGGGTTTATCTTTTGGATCCTTCCTGGGCACATGACAATGAAGCTTAGAAGTAAAACAGGGCATATCAATACCATAAGACAGTAGGAACTAAATGCTTTCATAGAGTATATATGAATTGAAACTATAATGAAATGACTGAAAGCTACGAAACTAAGTAAAGGTTTTTTTGGTCTGTAACTTATTTCTTATGTGTGTAATTCTTGTTCATTGTTTATCAAGTTCTAAATTTGCAACTCTATGTTCATTGAATCTTGAATTTACGCAGGTATGTCCAGAACTACAGGGAAAAGGAGAAGTTGGAGCATAGGCTCTAAAATGCACAGTTGGAAAAGGAGGATAAGAGGCAGAGCTTTCAGCAACATTTTTTGGGGATTGCAGGTATGAAAAACTCATATGTAGTTTAAATTTCACTCAAGTTTTTTTATCTGGATTATTGGTGTGTAGTGTGTACACCGATATTGTTTGATCTGGTTGACAGTAAATTTGCCAACCTAGGATCTATGCTTTAATGAAGTAATTAATCACTCAAATGTACACTTCTCCAAATTTCACTTAAATGTACACTTCTCCACACTAGGATCTATGCTTTCATAAAGTAATTAATCAGAGGATTTCAATATCAATTTGCCTAAACTTTAGTATCAGTAAGTGTAGTCCTAAGTCTCATGCTCATCCTCCCTCTCTTCACTTGATTTATGTTTCTTTATCTGAATACGTTTCACTTATCTATGTAGATAGAAAACGGACACATATCTTGAGGAAGATGGAGGAAGATCCCTGCAAAGCTTTTCTTGAAGTAGAGGAAGAAAAGTACCTTGTATTATCTTATAAACTCTTGTATAAAAGCTTCATTGCTTTTGTAACATTCATGAGAAAAATCCAAATGTAACATTCCCTTTTCAATATGTTGAATTCCTTTTTGTACAGCTTTTATCCAAAAAAAAAAAAATCTGCCAATGCATATTTACATGCCAGATTTTTTTTTATTCATAAATAAAATTCTGCGACGGCAATTTTACCGTCGCAAAGCTTTGGTAGCGGTCGGTGGCGTCGCTATAGATATTTGCGACGGCATTTTTCAGTAGCAAAATTCTTGCGGTTGCCGTCGCTAATAAGCTTGCGACGGTGCATTTGCCGTCGCTAATACCAATGGCGACGCCCCCAACGACATTGGCGCAATTGCCGTCGCCTAGCCGTCGCCATTGGTCTTTCGCGACGGCAATTTCACTTTCCGCGACGGCACAGCGCCGTGGCAATTTGAATTTTTTTTTGTAGTGTGTGAGGCCTCAAGGAAGGAAGGCTGCGAAAGAAGCAATACGGAAAGGAAAGAAGGCAGCGAAAGATCAAAGTCCTTTGTCAAGCAGTCTCGAGAGTATAGCGAACAACCAAATAGAGGCAACCAAGGGCAAGAAAAAACTCGATGACGAATTCGCTCGAAGTCTCCAAGAGGAAGAGAAAAGAGCATGTATCCTCTTGCAAATCGAAATACGAAAAGAGCAACTCCTATTTCAAGAAAGGCAAGATCGAATTAAAGAGAGGGAAGAGCGAGATAAAGAGAGGGAAGAGCGTATTATGGAGATTGATACAAGTAAAATGACGCCAAATAAAAAGCGTTATTGGTCAAGAAAACAAAAGAAGATAGCGGAGAAAGAAGATCTTGAAGAGCAGCCGCCACCTTCAATGGGTGGATACTATCCGCAACCCAATTTTGGTGGTGCATTCCCACAACCAAATTTTGGTAGTGCATACCCACAACCTCCTTACCCCGGTGCATACCCGCAACCACCTTACCCCGATGCATTCCCACAACTTCCCTTAACCGGTGGATTTCTGCCACCTCCCTTCACCGGTGGTTTCCCACAACCCCCTTACCCCGGTGGATACTATCAACAACCACCTTACCCCGGAGGATATCCTACACAACCACAATTTTCTAATTTCCCTATGGGTGATTCCACCAAGGCACCAACCCTAACCTTAATGATGAGCCTTCAAACACAAATTGGATTTCTAGAGAGGATGAGGATTATGATTTAAATAATTAGCCCACAATCTGCATGTTTGTAATTGTATTGTACTTATTCCTAGTTTTTCATTTATGTAAGCGACAATTTAAGGAAATAAAAGTTGTATTTGGAAATTCCCCTTATTAAAGCACACACCTTATATTAAAAATCATAGCACATAATAAACATAATTCAAATCACATTGATATAAAAAAAATAGACATTGGCCAATTTAAAAGCACACCAATTTTAAAAAAAATTTTGAAAAAATATATGAACAGTGAAACCCACTTGTGAACAGTGTTTTTGGTGAACAGTACATGAACAGTGAAAAAAATTGAACAGTGTTGACCGGGCAAGAAAACAACGAGTGCAAACCCATGTCCAGTGGCAGTGAATAGTAACTTGACCGGTCGAATTCTTGACTTCTCGACTTTACCTTTTCTTGACTACGGGTGAACTTGCTCTTAGAGACCTATTGGTCAACCAAGATGGTCATCCATTCAAATTAAAGGTTGGGAAATTGATATTAATTTATCAGAACGTCAGGTTAAAAATAGAAAAGAAAAAGAGTAGGTGCATCTACCTAAAGATCAAACACTGAGGAAAATGAAATTAGAGACAAACATCTACTAGATGTTCAAGGTAGATGCTTAGTCTAACCTATTGTTACGTCGATGAATACTAGTGTCATACAGACAACTCCAACATATTCGTTAATTTCCCTATTCGTGTGCAGTGATATAAAGTGTGGAGCTTTCGGACGGCTCTCCTTTATTTATTGTTTTTTTTTTTTTTTAATGTTTGAAAATAATTCCCCCATGTTAGCTAGCGACAATCATTGATGATACCCACTTAATTAAAACAATTTGGACCAGATTTGAGTTGACGAGAGCAGAAGAACAAATTGTTTAGAATGCATTGATCAAATAAATTAAAAACAAGTTGAAAGATTTAAACCTGGATATTTGTGGGTGAAAGTATCCCATATACTTGGTCCTCTACCACTTTCATTTGCAGCACCTTCATACTGAAATTGGTTCATGTACATAACATATCAGAACAATCATGTTTTCTTTTCCTTCTAAACATTGACAAGTGAGGAAAACTTAAAAGAGAAAATGAAACAAAAATAGAGGCAATGTGAAAGCCAAAAGAAGAACGTACAGTTCGATCGGCAATTAAATAGCCAAATCAGAACAAATGCAACCAAATGAATTTTTAACATGAAATGCTACAAAGATTTAGGTGCGTATAAATCAAAGAATGAGGAAAGCAAACCTCATCGAGGTTGCAAAATAAAACTAATGGAGGAATTATAAATTACCTGGTAAGCTGATGAAGCTGTGCCGAATACAAAACCAGCTGGAAAACTGGTCCGGTTGAGAAAAGCAGTTGCATAGCGATCGCTGCTCAGATCATCACTAGTACTACCTCTCACTAACGAGGCAAGAGGAATTACTATAAGGCTTATAGTAATAATATTAAGGAAAGAAAAGCCTCTGGAAATGGACACCATGATCGAAATCGATCAAGTAGATAGCAATGGATGTTTAGCTCTTCTTGTGCAGCAGACTTTTATAGACGATGAGAGATAGAGTCAAAGATGATAAAGAAATAATGAAAGCAAAAGGAAACGGACAGATAGGGAATTAATTAACCTTTTTCTTTTCTGGTTTTTTGGTCATGAGAATTAATTAACTAGGCTCGCACAAACTTGTAGTGCATACGAACAGAAAAATTACTGTGGCTTTTTTTTTTTCCCTTCATTGTTGGGTGGTAATTACTGTGGTTTTGTGGTTAACTCACTTATACCGGCCAGCTGCAATACAATGACCTGGTCGGACTACTCAAACAAAATTCATTAGGTGAAGGTGGAATCGCGGACGCCTGGACGGCAACTTAAGATTAATTGTGCGGGTCGCCGGCCGGCGGCAATGGCCCACACCGTGCAGAATATATTTATCTTAATTTGTTGGAAAAATTTTACACAGAGTACCCGAACTAAGGTTCATTCTAAATTTTGGTACCTGACTATTCAAAACTATCACATTGGTACCCGATGTTTGAAGTCCGACCCAACAATCGTACACGCCGTTATTAACGGTGTTAAGTAGCACACTTTTTAGGGATATTTTAGTCACTTCATGTCTTAATCCAATTTTTTTTTTATTTTATATTTTTTATATATTCATTGCACCTTGGTTTCTCTCTCCTTGATTTCTCCCCATTTTGTTGTCTTCATCTTTCAGAAACACCGAGAACCCGTAATACGGCAATACCGATGGTCCCCTAGAACCGCTGTGGTTTCACCCCAATTCTGACGACCCCTCCGGCGATCCCCGCTTGGCCCACCAAATCCCAAAGCAGAGGTTGCCGTTTTCGGCTCGCTGGAACACAATCGAGTCGCCGGCGACGATCTTCCTCTGGTTCACGAACGTGCTCCACCCGGTCATTAGCAAATGCCGGTGAGGGTGCCGGATTCTGGCGCAGTAAATGCCGGTCGTCTGCACCGGTGGGTCGATGGAGTAGTCGAGCCTCGGGAAAATGGTCTCTGTGCAGTACCTCGGGACGGAGAAGCCACCGCCATTGTTGGGGTTGGACTGGGTCAGAGTTTTAGCGAAAGAAGAAGGCTTTCCCCGATTGTCAGACCCATCAGAGTCCATAGAACCTTAGTCTTGAGCAAAAAGCTTGTTGCTCTCGGAAGGGAAGAGCCGGATTCTGGAGAAGACCTTGTCTGTTTTTGGGGCCGGCCTGTACTCCCTCACTGTTCACCTCTCTCTCTCTCTCTTTCTCTCTCTCTCTATGTGTGTGTGTGTGCGCGCGCACAACAGTGTTTACGAATTTCAGAGAGAAATTGATAAAATTCGTGAAGGATTGGGTAGTTTATTGTGTTTGTGAACTGCGATTCCATCGATTGTTGGGATTTCTTGGGTTACGGTTTGGGTTAGTGGTGGTGGAGGAGGCGGAGGAAGTGGGGAAATTGGTATGTGATTTTGGTGGAGTGGGCTCTGATTAGGGTGTCGTACATGTAGGTGTTGGGGGTTTGGACTTGGTTGAAGGGGAGAGAGGCATATCAGAGATTGTCGAAGCCGGAGAGCACGCAGAAGGCAATGAGTTTGCCGACGCTGTAGTTGTTGGGGTGGAGGCCGTGGGTGATGAAGACGGCATGGGTGGGTTTGAGTGTGCGTATGTTGGTGCAGCATTAGGCCAAAATATTGGATTAATTAAAAAAAAAAAATTGGTCTCATAAATTTTTTTTAATTAAAAAAAAATTAGATTAAGACATAAAGTGACTAAAATATCCCTAAAAAATGTGCTACCTAACACCGTTAATAACGGCGTGTATAATTATTGGGTCGGACTTCAAACATCGGGTACCAATGTGATAGTTTTGAATAGTCGGGTACCAAAATTTAGAATGAACCTTAGTTCGGGTACTCTTTGTAAAATTTTCTCTAATTTGTTGAGAGTATGAAATTTTATATAGGAAAATGGGACATTACATATGAATATGTAAGAATTTTGGTCACTTCATTCATTACCAATTGATTTTGGATGTGAAGCTCATATTATATTATTTTATCATTGCTATTAAATTTAACCTATCAAATTCTCTATTACAAAGTAGAGCAAAGCGGCATATTCTTTTCCGGTGGATAAAAAAAAAAACTTGTGAAGATGACATCCCTCAAGAAGTTTTTGAGTTGTCCTCTACCTAAGCCACACACAAAGACATTTATATTATTATGTACTTTGGTGCGTCTCATCACCGTTATCAGTAACAATCGAACACAACGTACACTGCTCTTACATAAAATCCCATATAACCATTTAAAAGAACTACTCGATGCCTCGGCATACAGACACTTTCTCGCGTCATATTATAGATGTATGGACGTACATGTATGCTTTGTCCCATGCCATACTTCTTGAATAGGTCAGGACCGATATAATATGGGCAAAGTACTATGCACATGCATCAATTCAGAGAAGGGTGAAAGATAGTAATATGTACATTCCCCTTTTTTCTTTTGTCTTTTTCCTAATTACATGTATATGATATAAAGACATTGCAATAAGACACATGAATCAGGAGAGTGAGCACCAAACAAATTATTTTCTTTTCTTTCTTTAATAATGTATCAAGCTAAAAGGAAAGTAATTCTTTATCTTTTCCACACAATGGGAAATTAAATTTTTCATAAACTTTCATTGAAAATTTTTTCTACGCACCGACGGTGCAAGTGAATCAACAATTCTAGTAGATCTATAGATATAGGTAACCTTTTTTTTAATAACTAAAAAATGTACTTTATGTTATTCAACCGTTCATTCCTGTTGGTGCAAATGCACGTTGGTGCACTGAATACTCTCTCACTTTCATTCCGGTGTTTGATAACATAAGAAAATTATCAGGAAGGTTGTTAAAAGTTTGTAATTAATTTAACAAAATAATGAAAAGTGAGTTGTAGATGAAAGGAAAGAGGGGGGGAAATGAATCGCTTAGTAGTATGGAAGAAACTACTTTCCCTCATATTCTCTCTTCCTTCTAGAAAGTATTAATTCTTTTCACTTTGCATCCCATGCAAAAAAAATGACTAAGTTTTCTTTTCCAATACTCCAATTATGAACTAAATGAGACCAAAAAGTTAGATTCTCGGTTGCTTTTAGCTGAACAAAAGACAATTCTTAAGCAACAAACACGTTCCCCCAAGAGAAGGAAAACAAAATTGTGTGCTTAAGTTTCTGCATATTGAGAAATTATGTTGAAAAATTGAGCTTGAATCGATCGATTGCAAAGTAAGTTACGAGCCAATGATCGGTGGACTTGATTTTTGGTACAAGCCAGCAAATACAGCGATTTTGGCTTGCACGAAACTACCTTTAATTTAGTGGATTTAAAGAGACCGTACATATACACACTGTCCTAGTGTCCTAAGTATGATATAGATATACACATTAACTTTCATCGTGAACACATATCGTAGATTTTCAACAAGAAAAGAAAGATAATGAGAGAATTGAATTCCTTAACATGAATCTTTGAAATATGAAGAGAGACGAACCAACATACAAAGTGGAGTCTGCATCGATCTCGGTCTCATTCTAGTGATTTACATTGATTGAAATTTGCGAGAGGAAATTGCGTCTAACTCGACACACTTTTGAAGAAACTTCTTGAACCAGCCAGCTGAGAGTTTAGGGTATCGTTTGAGTCCATTTTTGTAATCTATAAAGTTGAGGCCGAATCTACAAGTGTAACCCGTATTCCATTCAAAGTTATCAAACAATGACCACGCAAAATATCCTTTCACCTTAACCCCGTCCCTGTTCAAGGATATATGAATCAAATTATCAAATAACATTCATCACCAAAGAATTAATAATCACTCTTCAACTTAAGCACTTACTTGATTGCTGAAAGAAGATAACTGAGATGGGCATCGTAATAGTCAATTCTATGATTATCGGTTAGGGCTTCCTCAAGCGATAATCCGGGATCGTTCAGCTCATTAACTCCTTCAATAGCAACAAGAAATGTTTATTAATTACTGAGCCTCAGATAGTAGTAAAATAGCAATTCGATTAGAATGACAGAAAGATTGAAAATCATTTCAAAACTAATTACCATTTTCAGTGATGTAGATAACTGGATCATTATACTTGTTCTTTGTGTAGAGCAAGAGCTCTCGAAATCCTTCTGGATAAATATAGAGCCAATCCAAAGCAGTCTGCAAAATTTAATTAAAATATTATGTGAAAATTCGTATGATAATAATTAGATCAAGGTTGATTCCGTTGATCAACTTGGTACACACCTTTGGACCAATAGGAACACCATCACGCTCGACTGCCACAACGTTCAGCTTTGTTAGAATATATATATTGCACGTTTGTAGTTAACACGTACAGTACCATCGACTACTCTGGACATGACATACTAAGATTAAAAGCTTAAATTTCTACTGACCTGAAAGATTAACGAGAGCGTCTGTAGTGTAGCTTGGGTTATTCGCATTAGGATGAGCAGCATTAAAACAAGGTGCCTTGTAGGCTGCAAAGTTAGCAGTGTAGTAGTTTACTCCAATAAAATCAAATGAACCCTTAAGCAACTTGGATTCTTCTTTTGTGAATTTGGGTAATCGGTCTGCAACAAGATATCGCATGCTGCGTGGATAGTCTCCATTAATTAGGGGGTCCATAAACCTAGAAGAACATAGAAGAGCGGTTTGAATATACTCTTTCTGCCAAACACTATCAAAAAGAAGTAATTTCGATTATCTATTTATTTTAACTGTGGACTTGTTAGCTAGAGTAACTAATTAGCTACATACCATCCATACATAAAATCCAATGCACGTTCTGCAGCATCTACATCCCACTTTGCATCAGAATATGGCACGAACCAATATGATAGTAGTGTTATTCCAATCACGCCCTTCTGTGATGCCTGTATATTCAAAAATAATTTTAAAACAAAGAGAAAAACAATTAGTTGATTGATCCGACTTAAAACTTTCCATGAAAAACCTGATATTTGTCTCTGTACAATTTTACGGCGGCTGCATGAGCTAGAAGTTGGTAATGTGACGCCAAGTATGGCTCAGTCCCTGAATCTCCACCCGTGCAATTTAGGTTTTGCCAATCAGAACATCGGGTTGGTGCAAATGTTCCAATCACATAACCACCATTGGAGTAGCTCCATGGCTCATTTAACGTGATCCAGTGCTTAACTCTGTCACCAAATTCTTTATAGCAGAGATTTGCATAGTCCTTGAAATGGTCCCTGCAGGTTATACCAGTTTATAATCTGAATTATAATTTCTTAGCCTAAACGACATTCTTATCGATTTGGAGAAGATCCACATCAACAAAAATTGCTTAAAAGAGTCGATTAACTAATATTTTCTGTTCAAATTTAGAAAGTAATAATACACTAGTATTATTATTTTCACTTACACAATTTTAGGGCTAAGGAAGCCACCGAATTCATCTTCCAAAGCTTGAGGGGTATCCCAATGAAAGAGTGTAACATAGGGTACAAGACCTGCAATATTCAAGTAGTCGACCAAAGAAAAATTTATATGTATTCAAGTACAAGAATTGCAAATATACTCCAGACCCCCAAAAACAAAACTGAGAATGTAATATTACGAGTACTACCATTGGCTATAAGCTCGTTGATGAGGTTGTTATAATATTTGATTCCTTCCTTGTTCACACATCCACTCAGCTTTCCATCTGAGCCCATTTTTTTTTTTTTTTTCAGAAATTAGAGAAAAAAAAGTTTAGTAATGCATTACAACAACAATAAGATATCTATATATAATCACTTAGTGTCTTACTTGGTAACAATCTTGACCATGAAATTGAAAACCTGTAAGCATCAAGCCCCATGTCTTTCATAATCCGGATATCTTCCTGCATATACAAAATTACAAAAAGGTAAGTATGCCAGAAATAACCAATGCTGTTCTTTTTAATTCCTTACATAGAATTATCCATAGGGAACGTATACTTGTACCTTATAGCGATGATACTCATCAATAGCCACATCTCCAGTACTGTGGTCGTGAATCTTCTCTGTTTTTTTTTTTTTTTTTTTTTCCCATAAAAAAAAGAAGGGAAAAAAAGAAGAAGATAGTTTAGTAGAAAGGGTATAAATATTTTATGATTAGGGACAGTGATTAAAGATAGGAAAATTTTCATAATCATAAATTAATGAAAGATATCCCGAAGCTTTTTGAAGTTATGATTTGAGAAGAAAATGAAGTAGGATAAGAAAGACTTACCGGGATACTTGCGAGTGTATGTGTCCCATATACTTGGACCTCTACCACCTTCATTTGCAGCACCTTCATACTACAAAGTCCGAACGCAGAGGAACTACATAAATGATCAATTCAATAAAAAATCGAGATTACATTGTCACAATTGAATACGGTCTGATTCTCAGTAAATTAGAGGGCCAAAATGAAAACCCAATCTATAACATAGGGCTAGGGTTTAGTTCAAATCATACCTGGTAAGCCGATGAAGCTGTCCCGAACACGAAACCTGCCGGAAAACTGCTCCGGTGGAGGGAAGAAGTGTCACGGTGCTGTGAGTTGGCAGCTCTACTGCTTGTCACAGCAGTGCAGACCAGAACAAGTAGGAGGGTTATGCCTAATCGGAATGCCATAACTGTTTTTGTATATTCTAGGCTTAATGGGGCTTTAGTATATATACATCCCTAATCCATAGTCTTGTTTTTCAATAGGAACCGGTCAATGCGCAAAATCTGATTAAGTTGCAATAACCGTTGATTTGTTGAATCGTTATGCAACGATGTATCGGTAATTATTAGGTTCGTGTACGTGTTAGGGTTTTAAGGTTGGTGAATTGCAATTTCAGTTGTGATCGATCCAGTTGTGACAGATATATGTTGTTATACAATGGATAAGTTTAACCCCCTCTTCTATCCTTTTAGCTTACGTGTTGTTAATTTGTTAGATTTTCTGCATCTTTTTTGATTGGGAATAGCATTTTATTCATAAAATTGGTGGACAATACATCCGAACGGGTAAAGTAGCCTCAAACATACTGAGAACCACATGCACCCCTAACACTAATGAGATAATTCTTCTATTACAATCTCATTTAGCCATGGAGGGCCTACTTCTTTCCAGAAAGTTATGCTTGAAACTTTCAAAGCCTCACGAGCAACAGAGTGGGCAGCAAGATCGTTTGAGTTTTTAATTAATTATATTTAAAAACAACTTTTTTCTAGACAACATGTTCATTTGAAATTGCCTGCGTCTATTCAGATCTTTTTTTTTAATATTTAAATGTCTCGACTTTTTTAAAACTTGTATAATCTAAATTTTCCCCCAATAAAAAAAAAAAAAAAAAAACCTATCTAGATAAATCAAATATGTGATCGGTGGAGATCTCAACCACCATGATCTTGATCGGCGGTGACATGTGAAACACTCAGTAAACATAAAAAAAAAAAAAAAAACCTATCTAGATAAATCAAATATGTGATCGGTGGAGATCTCAACCACCATGATCTTGATCGGCGGTGACATGTGAAACACTCAGTAAAATTTCTTGTTTATAAATCAAATATTTTAAAGTTTTATGCCTTCGATCTGAGAACCACAAGGTTTTTTTTTTTTTTTTTTTTTGAGAGAGAACCACAAGGTTAGGCAACAACATAATGAAAGAAACCCAAGTGTTTTGTTTTGTCGATATTTTACGATTGGCTTATCAAAATTCTTTTGAAGTGTATATTGACCTCGTACGGACCGTCATGATTTTTTAATTAATGAATTTATTCATTCCCCTAAAACTAGGGGTTGTCAATGGGCAGGGCAGGGTCACAACATATATAAAAAAATATTTCAGGCTGGGCTTCTCTTAAAAATCGAGGCCCAGGGCTTTACGAGCTTTTTAGGGCAGGACCGGGCCATGCACATTATATTTATATGTCATATTCTTTTGTTAAAAAAAAATACAAAAAGCTACGAAAGAATTATGATATGTTAACGATTGAACAAATTAAAACACAAAATTAAAGGAAAATATGGTCTAATGCAATAATTAGTTCAATATAACTACATAAAAAAATACTAATACTAGAATTGAATGAGTTTTTGGACTGGGCTTATAAGGCCAGGTCGGGCGGGCTTTAATGGGCATATAATGGTTCGGGCCTTGACTTTGAACCCTCCGCCCTAACCCTGCCTTGTTCCCAAATGGGCAGGGCCAAAATGGGCTTTGTTGCGGGCCGGGCTGAGCTTTTGCCCACTGGGCCGGGCGGGCCCCATGGGCTTTTGGGCCCACCGCCAAATGATGACCCCTAACCTAAACACTGTCATACTTTAGTCAGATGCAACTCGAGTATGGTAACTTTATTTGTTTTAAGATCATTTGTTTATTTTCTTTGCTAGCTACGAACTTTTAGTAGTTTTGTTATTTTATCTAAATGCATGATATGAAATGAGATTGATTTTTTTTTTTTCAATATTTTAAAAAACTTTCACATTTTTTTATTTATTTATTTATTTTTTTTTTTAAGGAGTGGATGTCAATCCATTAAAAATATAGGTAGCATTACATCATAACTCACTCTCACATGCTATGTCAATATTGAGCCATGTCTAGGCAGCAACCTAAAAAAACATCACCATGAAATGAAGCACTAAGACCATCTCCAACAGATGTGTCTTTTGCCAGATGGATACCCAACGTCAACTTTTGACCAACCAAACTAATCTCCAACCCATTTGCCTTTTACACGTGGATTTGACATAAGAGTCTTCTCTGTCAAATTTGACAGCTTCCTCCGTTTCTGTCATTTATTTTTTTATTATTTGTTTCTATCTCTCTCTCTCACTCTCTTTCCCTTTCACGTTTTTCTTCCTCTCCTCTCACCCAGAAATTCAAGCTTTCCTCTCTTCAAGTTTCTTTTCTCTTCTTGAATATTAGGAACATGGATCAAAATTTATCAGATTCATCTTCAGATGCTGCAGATGAGGAATTTTGGGATCTTGCCAATTCATCATCAGACGAAGAATTGATGAATCTGGAGATTGCTGCTCTACAAGAGAAGGGAAGAAGAAGACGCCGGGGCTCAATTCCTGGTTGCATATATAAAGATAGACAACGATTGCAAGGTCAGGAAACACTCTACAATGATTATTTTGCTGAAAATCTTGTTCATGAAGAAGTTATTTCCCTTAGAGGGTTGGTTCTTGTATACATGTGTGTCTGTGTGTAGCTTGTTCTAAAGCAATTAGTCCTTTATCCAGGACAGGGCCGGGAGAACCTCATATAAGCTAGGTGGGTTGGGAGGTTGTTTCAGTGTCTTTACATATCTAGTTAATTTATTCCAGATACCTGTGTGATATACACATCTGAGGTGGTACTTGGCAGTGTATTTGAAGTATCTCCATCAGCTCATGCCATGCCACATACTTTTGTTAATTCCCAACCTTTTCTGTTTTGCTTACTTGAAATTCTAATATGTTTAAGTTCATTATGCAGGCTAAGATAGAAAAGGTTAAGAAGAGAAGGGAGGAAAGAGCACTTGAAAAAGCTCAACATGAGGAAGAAATGGTAAGTTTATTGCCTGGTATGCCAAGAACTTTTCTCTTGAAAATGTTGGCATAATGAATCGGTGTGCATTTTGCCATCGGGAATAATATTTTTGCTATTGTCATTTCTTCTTACCTTATTGGTTGATATCATTATAGTTTTGTTATGCACCTTTCATTTCTTTCTGCAGGCGCTGCTTGCCAGAGAACGCTCTCGGGCTGAGTTCCAAGACTGGGTGAAAAAAGAAGAAGAGGTATTCTATTTATATACCCTTCTTTTTGCTGTGAACTTTGAATGCTCTTGTATAAGTTAACATGTTATACCGCTTTTGTTGTGCCTGGTGATAGTTCCACTTTGATCAAAGCAAAATGATGTCAGAGATCAGATTGCTTGAAGGGCGTATCAAGCCAATTGATGTACTTTCCAAGCATCTTGATGGCTCAGATGTTTATTATCTATGCTGAAAGTTAGTTCCTTTTTCTTTCAATCCAATCCTTAAGTAATTTATCTTTCCTTGATTATGGTTGTAGTTGCTATAGAAGAATACTGACTAATAACATGTTCTTTTTACTTTTTCTGAAACCTATAGCTGAAGCTTTACTGACCTTCAAGAGCAGATTGGAAAATATCCGTGTCTCAAACAATGGACATTTCAGTAGTATATTATAAACTGAAGGACCCTTGTCAACTTAGCACCATTTGCTCCAAGAGTTTTCATGTCACAATTTGTCCTGGTCTTAATGATGTCATCAGACAGGTATTAACTTTCAACAATAATTGTAAATGTTGTAATGCTTTGTGCTGGTGGTTTTTATCTGAACTTTCATGATGGTTGAACTTTCAACAATAGTTGACTGTATCTACTTATATGCAAAACATGATGGAATGATTGAAAACTCAAAATGCCATGTTTCAGATAAAAAATAAAAAGAGGTTGAATTAAAATCAAGTTAAGTGACATGGTATTTGTGAGTGAGTGCAGCATAAGTTTCAATTGAGTTTTCTTTTCAGCAGCCAAAGAAAGGGTAAAACAAATTTAATGCATATGATTAACACCCGTATATGCCTAATTCTGGTGGTTAAGATGGCAGAAGAGAATGATAAAGAACCGGGAATCTGCTGCTCATTCACGTGCAAGGAAGCAGGTCTAGTTTTCATTCTTTTATTATTGATCTTAGATTCCACCTGTGCTTTTCTTTTGTTACTTTCATCTGAAAAGAGAGAGTTGCAACAGGCTTATACAAACGAACTGGAGAACAAAGTTTCACGTCTGGAGGAGGAAAATGAAAGGCTAAGGAAGCAAAAGGTTGGGGTTTCTTTCTTTATGATATCTTTTTGGTATTTCATTCATTTGGCTTCTTCAATACACTTTGATTATTAAATGGATAATTGTAGTTGGCTCCACTACTACTACAATCAATACATTTTGTTTTCTTCAAAGAAAGAGATATCTTTAGTTGGCTGTCTGTTAGTTCAGACACAAGCTCTTTGCAGGTGATATTGGGCACATACGCACAAACACCATTCACATGATCTCATGACCATTAGAAATTGTAGTTTGGATTTTGGGTTAATATTTTCTTGATTTGACTGATTAATATGACAATTAGGGTCACTGATTCTGGAACACATATAGAACAATGCATATTTGTTTTACTTGTTAATGTGGCTAGCTAGAGTTGATAAAATCACGGTTTTGGGTGATGGAATGTGGGAAAGCATGTGTGTCTGTTTGTTGTTAGTGAGAAAATTGTTTAGTAAGGAATATGGATGCTGAGGGGCATCATCCAAACAATCACGCAGTACAGAAGGAATAAAGAAAGCATGATTTCTTATTTGACTTCTGTTGCAAAGTTGCCATTTCATCCAGCAGTAGACCATTAACACACTCTTGTGATACCCAATTAACTGTGAAAGGGACAAATATAGCCCCAAATATGGTGCATAAACACCAACCTTCATTCATTTGCAATTATTTGGCCAAAATTTGTCTGCTATATTTTAAAGTAATATTATTATGCACATTCATTTTGTATTGACTGTGTTCAATTTGAATAAGTTACCTTCTTTCCAATACTTGTGTCTTTAGGAAGTATATCTGCCACATTTTTCTTCTATTGTATCTGCTTTTGATTCTAACATTCTAAGTTTTATCTCTTTCTGTAGACACATTGTTGGGAATTAAGGATTTATTCCTTAAGCATCCAGAAGAGATGAACCACTATCAGTTAAGTTACAGTTCAATTTGCTGTCATGTTGCATTGTGGTCAGACATTCAATGCTGGTGAGCTTGGTGAAGACAGAATAGACTGGAGAACAAAGTTTCACGTCATGAAAGCCTTATAGATTTTTTTGTTTGGATCAGTTCGTTGGTTTCCAGCGATGCACTTGATGTTTATGTTGAAAAGCTGTTTATGTTTTGATTATATGTATTCCCATATCTCAAATGTCTCATAATCCCAATTGCATCTCAATTGATTTACAAGATAAAAAAAAAAAGGAAAAACAACATAAATAGAATTTTATATATTAAAGTAATATTCAAATTTGACATAACCATTGGAGTTTAAAGGATGTCAAAATGTTGTTATATCAAATTTGCCATGTCATATGTCAAATTCAAATTTGACCCAAACCAAAAGAAAAGGCCATTGGAGATGCTCTAAGTAACTAAGAGCATCTCCAATGGATATTTCTTTTGGCTTGTGTCAAATTCGAATTTGACATGTGACATGGCAACCTTCATTTTTTTGCTAATCTTACTCCAACCAATAAGTCAAAATTGTTTGTTATTTTAATATATTCTATTCTATCTATTTTGTTTTGGCTTGTAGAATTCTCTCTCTCTCTCATTCTCTCTGCACATTAGTTTGGTTTTTATTTTCTGGGTTCCTGTTGGCTAAGCTACCTACTAGCTGCAAATGTCTGCAGAGGATCACATGAATCTATCTATAAATGGTCAGTCTCAGGTCCCTCCAGGCTTTCGGTTCCATCCAACCGAAAAGGAGCTTCTTAACTGCTATCTCTGGAAGAAAGTTGTCTATGAGAGGATTGATCTTGACGTCATTCGAGAGGTTGATCTTAACAAGCTCAAGCCATTTTTTGTCAAAATAAAATTGCAAATAGATCGGGCATCCTCATCTCTATCTCTGCTTCTTCTGTTTCTTTCACTATATATCTTCTTTCTTTTCTTTCTCTCTGTAATCAAGTGGCACCCAACTACCCATTAATCAATCTTTCTTTCTATAATCAAATGCTGAGATTTTCTACCTGTAACATACCACCCACCATCTTCAAATCACTGAGACAAAAATTTATCCTCTCACAGTTTTGTTTCCATCTTCTGCGTAATTGGGTAAATAGAGATACAAGAAGGCTAGGATTCATGAATGAGTTGCTTTGGTCTGGGTAAGATGAAAGAGAGAGAGTTTTGGTATGTTTGTTATTCTCTTATGATTTTCTAGTCGAAATCGAACTCATCCATGGTGAGAAGGAGGTACTCGTGTTGAGGTTTGGGACGTAGAGGTTTTGGTCTATTCATGGTGAGAAGAGATCTGGGTAGGAATCTGAAGATTTTGGTCTGGGTAGGAAGAACAATAGAGAAGAGAAGAAACGAGGGAGAAGGAGAGAGAGAGAAGGAGAGAGAATAGACTTAGATGGGTAGGAAGAACGAGAGAGAGAAGAGAAGGAAAGATGGATCGGAGAAGGAGAGAGAAACAATAAAAAATAAAAGACAGATGAGGTTGCCTCTGTCAAATTTGACAGACCAAGTGAATATGTTATTTCCACGTCAGATTTGACATAAGGGTTGGAAGAAAATAACATGTCAAAATTAGTTGTTGGAGTGTCCATCTGGCAAATGACATAACCATTGGAGATGGTCTAATAACCTGACAATACTAGAGTTAAAGGCGAGAAAGTCAAGCAGTAACTCCAATTTTATACCCGGACCAAAAACCCGAGTCCCAACTCACTGGAGCCCAGATTTCTTTGTATAATCCTTCTGGATCCCAAATTTGGATCCAACAATGTGTGGGCTGAAGTACCACAAACCACATAAACCCACTAATAGCCCCAACACAAGTGCAGGCTCACACCCATGTTTTTCTCAGGCACCTAAACCTCCAAACAAGCCTTCACCGCCACCAGCAAACTGCTGCCTCAAGCTGACAAGGGTGTAAGCCGGGATCCAAACCGAGTGTAGTAGAGATTGCTTGGAATAAGGACTATAAAAAGATGCGGATCCCGAAACGGGAACCTACACGAAATTTGACAAAGACCTGACTGCGAGAACACCCGTGCATCAGATCAAATGTTTGAAAACAAGGTAGTCCATCTCGGGGGTCTTCACCTGTGCACATCCCCAAAACTAACTCTTTACCTCTGAGATGGGCCACTTGTGTATGCCGCCATGAGGAGGAGAGGCCGGATCCGGGCTCCCAAATTCTAATAAGCTTCCCTAAACCACTAAGCAACCACCACCGATCACCCTGTCTAAGGACTACACGAACCATATCCAACCCATGCACAACAGTTTAGGGATGAGTGCAACAACCAAAGGTTTGAACATAGGAGTGCAGAGGACTCGGCGGCTAGGCACCACAAAACCCAGCAACGCGGGCCAACGAAATCGGCATATCAAACCCTAGGGTTTGCCACCGTAGGAGAAACTGATAAAGTAATTAATCTGGGGTTCACATCCAAAACCAATTGGCAATGGATGGAGTGGCCCAAACCCTTATAAACTCATAGGTAGGGCTGTCAATTCCGACACGACCCGATAACACGACTTGAAACCCGCACGATTAAAAAGCGGGTCGGCCGTGGGTCAAACCGCTATGACCCATTTTATAAATGGGTCGGCCACGGGTCAACCTGCCAAAACGAAGTGAACCCGTATAACCCGATTATGCTATTTTTTTTTTTTGAAATTTTGGACATAGGAGTATTTGATCATAGGATTAGACAATTTGAAATATTTTGTTTTATTATTATTATATTTAATTATTTATGAATTATATATAATTATTTATATTTTTCGTCTTGTGAAGTTTCTAGTGAATTTAATAAATTCATTCATTTTTTTAGTTAAATGGGTCGCATTGTTAACCCTTAAATGAGTCATTTTGTCTAATACGACACGACTTATTTATTAAATTGGTTAAGCGGGTTGGAAACGGGTAACCCGTTTAATAAATAGGTTGGGTTTGAGTTTTAATTTTTGACACGATTATTAAATGGGTTGGGTTTGGGTTTGTATCTTGTGACACGACAAATATCTTGACCCGACACGAACCCAACCCGACACGACCCATTGACAGCCCTACCCATAGGCAATGTCCCATTTTTCCTATGTGGGATGTATATATTCTCAACACGCCCCCGCACGTGTGGCGAATTTTCAAGCCATACACGTGGACAACTTTTGGGTGACGTGGAGCCAGTGTGGCCGTTAGACATGCACACGTGGGTAACCCTCTCTGATACCATGATAAAGTAATCTGAGGTTCACATCCAAAACCAATTGGCAATGGATGGAGTGACCCAAATCCTTATAAACCCATAGACAATGTCCTATTTGAAACGAGAGAGAGAGAGAGAGTTCTCACTCGCTTTTTTTTTTTTTTTTTGTATTGGTAGGTTAATTAATCATGAACTTTCACTTGAGAAAAGAATAGAAGAAGCACTTGACTCCTTCATGCTTTCTTCACTTGGCTCCTCAGTTGGTAGAGCTCCTCTCCTTTTAACCGTAAGTATCTTTCGGGAGCAGTACGGGCTAATGAAGCATAGGGATTGAGGGTACTCTCCCTTCCGTATCCTTCACATAATTCATCAATATTACTGGCCACAATGCATCAAATAAGGATTGATAATCCAACAGTACTATATACATGTTAGGAATTTGACCTAAAATTCCTCTTGCGGAAGCAGACAAGTGCAAAACAATATAGATAAACGATCGAGAAAACAAACACGAACTTGTTAACGAGGTTCAGCAAAGAACTTTGCCTACGTCCCCGGGCTGCTTGGGTTTCACTATAGAAGAAGAAGAATACAAGAACAAGAATACAAGAATCTCTCACAAGAAGTTCTCACCAACTCTCAAGACCTCACTTGCTCTCTCTGTTTAATGCTTCAAAGACTTGATCTACTACTACAACCTATGCCCCTATTTATAGATATATAACTAGACCCTATAAGACATTGGAAACCTATTCCCAATAGACATAGAAACCATTACCAAGTAGGATTATGTAAGCAGGTAGGAAACAATCAAAACTCCTCTTTGATCAAGGATTAACAAATCCTTATCCTATGTGGAATCGGATCCACACACCCAACAATCTTCCACTTGGAGCCGATTACGCTAGTAGCTAACATTCTTCAATACTCTTCAATCATAGCCAACACAAAACCCATTATCACAACCAACATCTCCTTCTTCAAACTTGGAGACCAACTGAAGCTAAGCACAGCTTCAGTTTACTTATTGACACAGACTTAGTCAACATATCAGCAGGATTCTCACTTCCTTGAATCTTCAACAATTGCAGCACTTCATTCTCCACGAGTTCTCGTATGTAGTGATACTTCATAGGAATGTATTTAGTCCTTGAATGAAAAGCAGGGTTCTTTGCCAAGTGAATTGCACTTTGACTATCACTGTACAATGCACAATTCTCTTGCTTTTTACCCAATTCCTCCAACAGACCCTTTAGCCACACCATCTCCTTACCAGCCTCTGAGACTGCTACATACTCGGACTCTATTGTAGACAGGGCCACTTGCCCTTGCAAATTTGAGACCCAAGATACTGCAGCACCACCTTCAGTGTACACATAACCAGTAGTACTCCGACAAGTATCATGATCTCCTGCCAAGTCTGCATCAACATATCCTTGTAGTTCAGCACTACCTCTCTTAAAACAAAGAGACATATCAATAGTACCCCGAAGATACCTCATGATCCACTTCACAGCCTCCCAATGTTGCTTTCCTGGATTACTCGTGTACCTACTCACAACTCCAACTGCATGAGCAATATCGGGTCTAGTACACACCATAGCATACATTAAGCATCCAACTGCCGATGCATAAGGTACATTCTTCATATATTCTTTCTCTTTTTCGCTCTTGGGTGATTGTTCCTTGGACAATTTAAAGTGAGCCGCCAACGGTATTCCTACAGCCTTTGATTCATCCATATTGAATCGCTTAAGCACATTCTCAACATACTCCGCTTGTGAAAGCTTCAGAGTACCAGCCACTTTATCACGGATAATCTTTATACCTAAGATTTTCTTCGCCTCACCCAAATCCTTCATCGCGAACTGGTTTGACATCTCTTTCTTCAACTTCTCAATCTCATTGAAGTCTTCCCCAGCTATCAACATATCATCCACATACAGTAAAAGAATGATATAAGATTTGTCTAACCTCTTGAAGTAACAACAGTGATCGGATTGACATCTTGTGTAGCCACTCCCACACATGAAAGCATCAAACTTCTTATACCACTGTCTTGGGGCTTGTTTCAAGCCATAAAGGCTCTTTTGCAGTTTGCATACCAAGTCCTCCTTACCAGGTGCTATAAAACCTTGTGGTTGCTTCATGTATATGACCTCCTTCAAATCACCATGAAGAAAAGCAGTCTTGACGTCTAGCTGCTCCAAATACAGACCTTCAGCTTCCACTAAACCAAGCACCACCCGGATTGTGGTATGTTTCACAACCGGCGAAAAGATCTCATCAAAGTCAATTCCCTCCCTTTGCTGAAAACCTTTCACAACCAACCTTGCCTTGTAACGTTTGCTCCCATCAACTTCTTGCTTAATTTTGTAAATCCACTTGTTATGCAATGCTTTCTTACCTGTTGTTAACTTAGCTAACTCCCAAGTATTGTTGGACATGAGAGAGTCCATCTCATCTTGCATGGCACCCTTCCACTTAGCAGAATCTTTATGTTGCATTGCCTCATCATAACTCACGGGTTCACCACAGTCAGTTAACAGCAAATAGTTAGCACAAGGCGAGTATTTATCAGCTGGTATTCCTTTAGTACTTCTTGACGATACTCTTGGCACAAAAGGAGGTGTCACTGGCTCATCACTAGGAACTTGTTCTTCAGGTTGTGCAACCTCAGGAGCTTCTTGTTGTTGTCGTTCCTCCCCATGATTTTCCTTAGACACATCTTCATTGGACAATTCTTCCAACCTTGCAAACTGCCGATCTTTTCTTATAGGACTTTTAGGCTCTGCTGCTTGCCTATTCTTGTACATCACCTCTTCATTAAAGATGACATTCCTGCTCCTTACAACTTTCTTATTCTGCATATCCCAAAACCTATAGCCAAGCTCGTCACCGCCATAGCCTATGAATATGCACTTTTGAGACTTGGGATCCAACTTGCTTCTCGCACCGGACTCAATGTGAACATATGCCACGCAACCAAACACTCTTAAATGCGATAGGCCTATCTCTTTTCCCCTCTATTTTTCTTTAGGTAGGAGATGATTCAATGGTACTGATGGTCCACGGTTAATTAAATATGCAGCAGTATTAACCGCATCAGCCCAAAACATGTCTGGCAATCCTGCGTGTATCCTCATACTCCTTGCGCGCTCATTCAGAGTCCTATTCATGCGTTCAGCCACTCCATTCTGCTGTGGAGTTCCGGGAATTGTCTTCTCCATCCTAATCCCATTCTCTGCACAATACTCTTTGAAATCATTACCACAGTATTCACCTCCATTATCCGACCTCAGACATTTGATCTTCGACCCGGTCTCATTCTCTACGATCGCCTTCCACTTCTTGAAAGTATCAAATACTTCCCATTTATTTTTCAAGAAATAAACCCATACTTTCCTTGTGGAGTCATCAATATAAGTCACATAGTACTTTGAGCCACCTAACGAAAGCTCCGGTGCAGGTCCCCACACGTCAGTATGAACCAACTCTAGTTTTGTATCTTTTGGTGCCTTGCCACCCTTTGAGAAACTAACAACCTTTTGCTTCCCAAATATGCAGTCTTCACAAATCCCAATCTTCACTGAGTCCACACCATGTAGTTTACCCTTCGACTGAAGTACACCCATACCTTTCTCACTGATATGCCCAAGTCTACGATGCCATAAGTATGCATCTTCATTTTTCTCAACGATCGCAGTGCCTTCATTGTTCTCAACAATAGCAACAATATTCAAGGTCGTATAAAGTGTTCCTGTCTTGATTCCACGAGCTAACACCATAGCTCCTTTACACACCTTCCACGTACCTTTCTCAAAGGTAGTGCGATATCCTTCATCATCCAATTGACCCACAGAGATCAAATTCCTCTTTAACCGCGGTATGTGTCTAACATTGGTCAAGGTCCATGTTCCACCATTTGTCAGCAAAATCTTCACATCACCCCTTCCCACAATCTCCAAGGCTCCACCATCAGCAAGAAACACTTTGCCAAAATTACCACGTCGGTAATTCACCATGAGCTCTTGTTGTGAAGTTGAGTGAAATGACGCTCCAGAGTCTACGATCCATGACTCCAATGGTGCTTCAGTAACGCTTAGTACAAGTGCATCCGAATCACACTCAGTTGTGTTTGTCATCTTCAATGTCTCCTTCCACTGGTTACAGTCTCTCTTGACATGTCCAGATTTCCCACAATGCCAACACCCATCGGACCACTTTCCTGACTTGGACACGCTTCGGCCTTTTCCAGGTGCCCTAGACTTGGACCTTCCACGATTGTTGTTTGAGTTCTTGTTGAACGTTCTACCTCTATTTTCTATAGAGAGCGCAGAACTTGAAGGATCTTCAAGGTTATTTTGTCTTCGCGTCTCTTCATTCAGAAGAATGTCACGCACATCATTAAACTTCAGCTTCTTCGTAGTCCCAGCTCCACTACAAATCGAGTTCACAGTCGCATCCCAATCTGAAGGCATGGAAGTCAACAACACCAAAGCTTTGATGTGTTCGTCGAATTTAACATCCACCGATGCTAGTTGCTCGATAATATCACTAACTATCCCAACTTGCTGGCGAACAGATATACCCTTACCCATCTTCAAAGTGAACAGCCGCCTCATCAAGTACAACTGTTGAACGGCATTTGGCTTCTCATACATGTTGGACAAACTATCCATCATCCCCTTCAACGTAGTCTCCTTGATAACAAATCTCCGTACATCATTTGAAAGCGATAGTTGAACGGCTCCAAGGGCCATCCTATCCATCTCGACAAATTCTTCCTCCTTCATATCTTTTGGGAGCTTGCCCTCTAAAGTCTTAGCAAGTTTCTTCATATTCAAGTAGTCCTCGATTTGTGACCTCCATAGGCTAAAGTCATTACCGTCGAACTTATCGACCCTCTTCTCAACGTCTTCTATGCTCATTGTTTCCACTCTAGAGCCTAAGCTCTGATACCACTTTGTTAGGAATTTGACCTAAAATTCCTCTTGCGGAAGCAGACAAGTGCAAAACAATATAGATAAACGATCGAGAAAACAAACACGAACTTGTTAACGAGGTTCAGCAAAGAACTTTGCCTACGTCCCCGGGCTGCTTGGGTTTCACTATAGAAGAAGAAGAATACAAGAACAAGAATACAAGAATCTCTCACAAGAAGTTCTCACCAACTCTCAAGACCTCACTTGCTCTCTCTGTTTAATGCTTCAAAGACTTGATCTACTACTACAACCTATGCCCCTATTTATGGATATCTAACTAGACCCTATAAGACATTGGAAACCTATTCCCAATAGACATAGAAACCATTACCAAGTAGGATTATGTAAGCAGGTAGGAAACAATCAAAACTCCTCTTTGATCAAGGATTAACAAATCCTTATCCTATGTGGAATCGGATCCACACACCCAACAATACACTACTAATGGCCAACACTTTCCTTACAAATTGAGAGGATTTATGTTCTTAATTAAATTCTGATGAGAGAACTTTCATTATTAGGAGTTGATAACTAGTCTTTCTTTAATTTCCATACTCTACACAAGTAAAATGTGTTTTTGATATGAGAGTACTTTTAGAACTAAGTGAAGGAATGGATGGATTTCAAAACTTTTTAATTAGTGCGGAATTAGTTTAACAATTAAACTACTAACTAAACATAAAATCCATTCCTTTAACCCATGATCTTGGCTTATTGTGATATGTATATAAATATAGCATGCATAGTAAGGAAGAACAAAGAGGGAGTTTATGTTCTACTCACCCTTGGAGCGTGATTTTAATCCGATCCAAGTGAACCACCAAAGTTCCTCTCCTTGATCTCTCCTTGTGTGTGTTTCCTCCACCTTGAAGCACCTTGAATTAAGAACTCCTTCTTGTACTCCTTGTGCTTGTAATATTCTCCTTGATGTAACAAGTAGAGCCACAAAAATATATGGCCTCTAAGGATCTTCACCAAGTGAATCAAGAGATGAAGAAAGATGAAAGAAAAGAAGAAATTATGCAAGTGTTCTTCTTTCCTTTAATTTCTGAAAAATGGACCAAGAGAGAACACTCTTTCTCTCTCTCTAATCTGAAAATAATAATGTGGAGACACACTTATTCTCTTTGTCCATGCTTTCACTTTTATATAATAGGAAATAACTCCAATTACTAAAAGAAAATATTGACTTTCATAAAGCCAATATTTTGGCTGGTCCATACTTGTTATTGGGCACTAAAAATGTGTCTTGGGCTTTCATTTAAATCTCATTTAGTGAAGCCCAAGTCCACACGAAAAGCCCGACAATCGTTTAGGCCCAATAGGTTCGGTTTTACCCGAAAAACCTAATTATGTCCAAATAATAAATCTAATTAATTATTTGGTCATAACCAACTCTTGTTTAATCTTCTTCATATACAATCTCAATGATCCACTTATATGGTGTGCGATCTCTTAGGTTCTAATTAACAAGGCAGTGAAGTTTATAGAAACCATTCTATTTTGTTTACGAATCAAAAACTCCATTTTTGATTCTCCCTTGTTATTAGGATTATAAATGTTTATTAATCCTCGGGGACTTCACAAGTCATGAGTGACGTCTTGCAACATATCATGACTACCCTAGTTAATGTAGAATGACAAAGAACCTATTCAATTGGAATTACAATACAATATGGTCCTTCTCTAACACGATGTTCTAAATCACATCATCGGGGTATGGAATTGATATGTCAATCCCCTAATGTGATTTTCATTCTTATGTGATTCTTAGAATGTGATTAAAAAACTCCTTTTTAAATCTCATTCAATGCTTTGGCCAAAGACTCATTGAATCACATCTTTGAACATACACCTTATTTACTTAAGGATAGAGATTCCTTGTTGTACACTCACATGTCTCCATGACCGAATTGATTATACCAATGAATGCATCTATTATATCCATTAAGGGACACAATATTATTGCATCATCAAGAGATAATCCATTCACTCATAAGACAACTATGGTGTCTCAGGTCAAATGACTAATTTGTATTATTGCAATTTAGAGTTCAAGTTTGACATGTAAGTAAGACTCCATACAAGAACTCTAATGATCGCGTTCAGTGTACTCTTTAAGTTAAGAGCACCCACATACTTGTATTAGTGTCTCTACACAAATGACAAGAGACATATCATCCTCCATATTGAGCATACATAGTATGTGCTAGTCTTTCCGGATTATCAATGTCCAAGCGATAATCCTATGACTAGGAACCTTTTAGGATAAGAGTGTGAAAGAGTAAAGGTCTCACACATCTAACTCTTTAGATTACTTTCTCTTTAACTCATATTCCTTGGACCTTGTTCAATCAAATATTAAATATAAGCAATGAACAATAAACTTGCCCTTTTGATTAATAATAATTACAATAATAATTACATCAAAATGATTGTTTTAGGACACAATTCCTTCAATCTCCCACTTGTACTAAACCCAATCAGCCATGAAACGTACACCCATCTTCTCAAGATGTTGTTCTAGCTTTGCTTGTGATAAAGGCTTAGTGAATGGATCTGATATGTTATCAACAGATGCTACTTTGAGAATGTTAACGTCTCCACGATTAACAATCTCCCTTATGATATGGAAACGTCTTTCGATGTGTTTGGATTTTTGATGAGACCTTGGTTCCTTGGCTTGAGCAATTGCCCCATTGTTGTCACAGTAAAGTGGAATCGGTGACTCAATGGTAGGAACAACATCAAGTTCAGTGATGAACTTTTTCATCCAAACTGCTTCCTTTGCAGCCTCTGATGCTGCAATGTATTCTGCCTCAGTAGTGGAATCTGCAGTAACGCTTTGTTTGCAGCTTCTCCAATTTACTGCACCTCCATTCAAGGTGAAGACAAACCCTGATGTGGATTTTCTGTCATTCACATCAGATTGAAAATCTGAGTCTGTGTATGCTTCCACTTGCAACTCTGATTGCAAATCACCACCTCCATAAACGAGGAATAAATCTTTAGTCCTTCTCAAGTACTTAAGGATATTCTTAACAGCATTCCAGTGTTCTAAACCTGGATTGGACTGATATCGACTAGTTATGCTTACGCCATAACTGATATCAGGTCTTGTGCATAGCATCGCATACATGAGGCTCCCTATTGCAGATGCATATGGGATCTTGCTCATCTTTTGCACTTCCTCAATCGTTTGTGGGCACATTTTCTTAGAAAGGTGAATGCCATGTCTGACAGGCAGAAAACCCTTCCTAGATTGTTCCATGTGAAATCTATTCAGCACTTTGTCTATGTACAAGGATTGAGATAATCCAATTAATCTTTTTGATCTGTCTCTATAGATCTTTATTCCTAGTACATAGGCAGCTTCTCCAAGATCCTTCATAAGGAAGGTCTTGGACAACCAAACTTTAATTGAAGATAACATTCCTACATCATTCCCAAATAGTAGGATGTCATCTACATAAAGTACAAGGAACACAACAGCACTCCCACTGACCTTCTTGTAAACACAAGGTTCATCCATGTTTTGTGTGAAACCAAAAGATTTGACTGCATCATCAAAACGGATGTTCCAACTCCTTGAAGCTTGCTTGAGTCCATAGATGGACCTATGAAGCTTACACACTTTATGAATGTCATCTTTAGACGTAAAGCCTTCAGGTTGATCCATATAAAGGTCTTCCTCAAGGTTGCCATTCAGAAAGGCAGTCTTTACGTCCATTTGCCATATCTCATAATCATAGTGAGCAGCTATAGCAAATAATATCCGAATAGATTTAACCATGGCAACAGGAGAGAACGTATCTTCATAATCAATGCCCTCTCTTTGCTTATAGCCCTTTGCCACCAACCTTGCTTTGTAGGTTTCTATTTTACCATCTGAACCTATCTTTTTCTTGAAGACCCATTTGTTTCCAATTGGTCTAATACCAGGTGGAGGGTCAACGAGAGTCCAGACTTGATTGGTATTCATAGAGTCAATCTCGGATTCCATGGCTTCTTGCCATTTCTTTGAGTCAACGTTTGACATTGCTTCATTATAACTAGAAGGATCATGCAGGTTTTCATTGTCACCAAGGAGATTTAACTCCCCAAGGCTTTCATGACACAAACCATACCTCTTGGGAGGTATCCGGATCCTACTAGATATTCTTGGAGTTTGTGTTATAGTTGGTTCAGGAAGTTGTTCAACGGGAAATGGAGTGTTAGTTTGTGGCTTGTTGGACACTTCCTTGAGTTCTACCATTTGCTCAACATTTCCATCAAGGACGTAGTCCCTTTCAAGGAAAGTGGCATTCCTGCTAACAAACACCTTTTGTTCTTCAGGTTGATAGAAATAATATCCTAAACTATCTTCAGGATATCCCACAAATAAACACTTGCTTGATCTAGCTTCAAGCTTGCCTGCTTCTAGTCTTTTGACATAAGCTGGACAACCCCAAATCTTAATATGATTGAGACTTGGTTTCTTCCCATGCCACATCTCATATGGTGTAAGAGGGACGGACTTGGAAGGCACTTTATTCAACAAATAAATTGCTGTTTGAAGTGCATATCCCCAAAAGGATATAGGTAAATCAGTATAGCTCATCATGGAACGAACCATGTCTAACAAAGTTCGATTTCTCCTTTCAGAGACACCATTGAGTTGTGGTGTTCCAGGAGGAGCTAATGAAGAAACAATGCCTTCTTGTTTGAGATAATCAATAAACTCATTGCTTAAGTATTCACCTCCTCGATCAGATCTTAGAGCCTTAATACTTCTGTCGGTTTGTTTCTCAACTTCATTCTTAAATTCTTTGAACTTTTCAAAGGCTTCAGATTTGTTCTTCATAAGGTATAAATAACCAAACCGAGAATAATCATCGGTAAAGGTTATGAAGTATGAGAATCCACCTCTACTAATAGTGGACATGGGACCACATACATCGGTATGTATTAGGCCTAGGAGTTCTTTAACTCTTGTTCTTTGTCCACCATAATGTGACTTGGTCATTTTTCCTTTTAGACAAGACTCACAAGTAGGCATAGGATCAGATCCTAATGACTCTAAGTATCCATTTTTGGATAATTTGTGAATTCTATCTTGGCTAATATGACCAAGTTTAAGGTGCCACATCTTAATGGGGTTAACCGTTTCTCGAGTTCTCTTAGATCCCAAAGCATTTTCCTTCATACAGTTAATACTACCATCTAAAGCTAGATGAAAGAGACCATCAATAATATTAGCATGACATATCATGCGTTCATTAATAGATACAAAACCACTTAGTTTATCAAAAACTACTCTATAACCATCCTTCAAAAGCATGGAGATGGAGATAAGGTTCTTTATACATATAGGAAGATAAAGACAATTATTTAACTCCAATGTATCTCCTGATGGTAACTTCAAAATATAAGTCCCCACGGCTTTGGCATCAACTCTTGTGCCATTTCCTACACGTAGGGAAATTTCTCCAGCTTTAAGCTTCCTTGCTCCCACTAGGTCCTGCAACGAAGTGCAAACATGGTGAGATGCACCTGAATCAATTATCCAAGTGGAAGTATTATTAACTGTAAGTATTGATTCAATCACATTGATCATACCTTCTGTTGAAGACTTGTTCTTCAAGGATGCAAGATAAGCTTTGCAATTCCTCTTCCAGTGCCCATCTTTGTTGCAAAAGAAACAAATACCTTTTGGTTCCTTTTGTTCCTTCTTCTTCTTCTTTTGGACTACTCCCTTAGGCTTTATCACTTGTTTCTTCTTCCCTTTGCCTTTACATTTGGACTTACTGGATGAAGAAGAAGCGATAATAGCCGCACTCCCACTCTCTTTCTTAATTTGCTTCTCAGCTGTTACCAGCATATTGAGAAGATCAGAAAGAGTATGATCCATTTGTTGCATATTATAGTTCATTATGAACTGAGAAAATGAATCATCTAGGGAGGAAAGAAGAAGATCTTGAGCTAGCTCCGCATCAAGTGCAAATCCAAGGTCTTGAATTTGCTCAATAAGGCCTATCATTTTTAGACCATGTTGATGAACAGGTGCACCCCTCACATGCTTTGTCTTCACAAGCTCATTGACTACTGTGAAGCGCACATTTCTATTTCTCTCACCAAACAATTCAGTGAGATGAAGTAATATAGAACTGGCGCTATCCATATTCTCATGTTGCTTCTGAAGTTGTGAGTTCATGGATGCAAGCATAACACATTTAGCTTGCGTGTCATCATCCTTATGCTTTTGATAAGCAACACGTTGCTCATCGGTTGCATCTTGAGCCAATGGAGTGTGAGGAGGTGCATTTTGTAAGACATAAGCGATCTTATCGAATGTCAATACAATTTTCAAATTGCGGAGCCAGTCATTGAAGTTTGGGCCCTCAAGACGATTTTCATTGAGAATTTTGGTGATAAGATGTCCTGACATATTGCAGTCTACATAACATAAAATAAAAGAAGTGAGATTGATTTTAAAACCAAGTGACTCGGGTCTTAAGAATCAAATGGCACCCTCTCACTATTTTAACAAATTCCAAATCCCTCAAAGGAATTCGAGAGTATAAATTAAAACTCTTAGTGAGTATGGAAGACTCATTTTCATTAAGCCAACCGCATCATAATAGAACTATAAGTCAACTTAATTTCCATGAGAGGATACTCTTATCCAATCACATCAAATGTGAATATCCATAACTTTGGCCTCTAAAGTAATTAAGTCTCACCATAATAGGATATTGATAAATTACTCTAGTTAAGCTATACCCAACATCTCATGTAAGTATAGAGATCAAAAATTAAATCTCATCATAATAGAATATTGACCAAGATTTGTCCCTACCTTACAACATCAAATGTTGAATAACCTCTCTTTAATGCTCCTAGCAAGAAATACCTCCGTTCGGAATGGTATTCACATGCAAGAACATCTACTAGGAGATTACAATGTTGGAAGGCCACAAAGAAGCATTCATAATGACTTCTTCATTTTTCAACTTAATATCACTTTGAGGGAATTTTAAGGTCTCATCTTTAATAATCTCATTAATAACAATCACATTGCATTTGCTTTGATCCTAATGCAATCACACATTCATTATACTTGATCTATAATAAAATACTCCCACTAATTGTTTTCAGAAAACAATTTGATTTCATCAAAAACATTTTTCAAATGGAATCATGGGAAATATAAAATTACTTGATCAAGTGCAATGAACATGCAATTATAATAGGTCACATAGGATGATTATGGACTTGTTGTTTGATCTAACATGAGCCAATATGTTGGATCAAGGTTATGTTTGGGTGGTTGATTTTAATTACGCGTAACGATTACGAGAATTAAATAACTAAGCTAAGCTATTACACTTTGCACTTGAACTCCTTTCAAGGCTTGATGACTTCAAACTTCTTCTTTGGATCATCCTCATGTGCCTCCATCTTCGATTACAAGAGTGGATGAGGGGCATACAAGCTCCCATTTAATTTAATCAAACTTGAATAAATTAAATAAGCTACTTAGTTACACAACCAAATGAATTAACTACTTTAATTACATAGCCCAAATGAATTAACTACTTTAATTACATAACCACATTCATTCAAAATGAATAGTCGGCCAATCTCATGCTCAATTATATTAGGTCATAGTCCATAATCATCCTTTAATTAACCAAGATTAATAAGGTTAATTAAACAAGCATAATTAACTTATTCAAAATAAATTAACCACTAAATTACTTTAATTTAATGCAAGTAAATTAATTGAGTGATTTAGGGGATGATGTCTTACATCATGCAACACTAACTTTTGGTGAGTAATTTAGGGGATGATGTCTCACATCACTTTTGATGAGTGATTTAGGGAATGATGTTTTACATCATGCATCACCAACTTTTGGTGAGTGATTTAGGGGATGATGTTTTACATCATGATTCACCAACCTTTGGTGAGTGATTTAGGGAGACATGTTGTAATACCCCGGAAAAAAATCCAAATTAAATTCCGTGGATTTTTAGAAATGATTTCACGATAGTAGGAGCGAGTACGAAGCTTGGAGAAGTTGTGGAATTAGTTCGAACGATTTTATTTTCGAAAACGAACGTTTTTAGGGGGTCAACAAAGTTGACTTTTTATACGTTTAAAATTTGGGAAAAACTTCCTTCATGAAAGTTGTAGAGCTCGTCGATACGAGTTCGTGGACATGTGGAACGCATTATTCGGAGTTCGTATGATTAAGTTATGAATATTTGAAAATTGGGAATTTTCTATAAATAGGAAAAATTTCTGATTTATTCATTAAGGACGAAACTTTTCTGTTTTTGCGGAATAGTCCCCCGGACTCTCTCTCTCTCTCGATCGAAAACCCTCAGACCCGGCGGGTCGAGCTCGACCCGACCCGGCTTTTTCACCACCCTCCGGCCACCTCCAGCTCAGGACCCGGCGCCTCCCGAACTCGCCGCCGCACGCCCAGTCGCCTGGTGGTGTCATCTTGCTCCGCCGCTGCCCCCAGAAGTGGATCGAAGCCCCCCCGAAGCTAGAACCCGACCCGACCGGAAAACCACTTTTCCGGCATTGCATGGGCCGATCGTTCCCATTTTCGTGATCTCCTCTTCATGCTGATCATCCCCATGTAAGCCTTTCATCACGATTTTGTGTATAGAACGCTAGATCATGGTTTGACTTTTTCGACGTCCCTGATTTAATCTGAAATCTGATCAGACGCACGAGATTAATCCAACTTCAACGCTTGATCTAGGACGATCTAGGCCAAACCAGACTTAGCTCCAGGTATGAAAGTCGACCACCCTTTCATTTTGAACCAGTTTGTAGTTGGTCACTTTGCCATCTGAGGTGGTTGACCGGCGTTGACCGCCGCGTTGACCGCCCACTGACCACCGCTTGTGGCGGCGCATCAGACCATATTTCGAGTTTTCATTATCTAGGCGATGATCTATGCATCCATACGAGCGTTTTGATATATAACATGGTCATGTTAGAAAAAGTTGATAAATAGTGGATTTACGTTTTGACGTTACTATTTAACGTTTTTACGTTTATCTTCGGTTTACGATCTGTGAAGATCTGACCATCGGTTTTGCTTCAATTTTGGATATGTTGATCGTATGACTGTCCCGGTGACTTTGTGAGGTCACGGGCGAAGATCCGACCGTTGGATCTTCGTATAATTGAGAAATAGTGATTCGGAAGGCGATTCGTGAGAATCTGACCGTCGGATTTTCATATAATTTTATGGAGATGTTTGTTAGAGTGATTCAAGAAGATCTGAGTCTTCGTGATAATTTTGGAGGATGATCCTAAAGGCGATCCGTGAGGATCCGACCGTTGGATCATCATTAAATTCAGATCCGACCGTTGGATCATCGTATAATTTCGATCTGACCGTTGGATCATCATTAAAATTAGAATCCGACCGTGGGTTTCCGTATATGTGTGCTTTTGAGTTGTTGGCTAAGTTAAGATCATTATTGGATTAGGTGATCGATGGATTTATTTGGCGGACGATTCGTGAGATTGTTAATGGAGCTGTTAAGAAGACGCAGCTGGATTAGAGGTGAGTAAACCTCACGTGGTTCATATTACGAACCGAGTACTTTTAATTAATTTATTTTTGTCGTCATTGTGTGAACTATAGTTGATATTAATGGGCATTCCTGTGTGAATGTCTATCTATATATATATATTATTTATGTGAAATAATATGTATTGTTGAAATTGTGAGATATTATGTACTGTTATGGTTGTGTTGAGTTTATTGTTGAAAAGCAACAATATTGTGAGAGGTATTAAATTTATTGTTGAGAAACAATAAATTGTTGATTTGTTGAGATATATTGATCTGTGGAGATCAATAGGTCACGGGGGTGACCATGGCATCTATTAGTGAACCACGCCCTTGTACCGGGTAGGTGGAAACTAATAGCATTAAATCGTGAACCACGCCCTCGCGCCGGGTAGGTGGAAACGATCAGTTAGAGCTCTAGTCTGTCTGCCAAATGTTGAGTGACCTTATGAGGGTAACGGGGAGTGACTCATAAGTGTATAATATTTATATATATATATATTTATATATATATGAGAGTGAGAAAGTGAAGTGGTTTTGTGGTGATCATTGTAATTGTGATGTTTCTACATTTCTATACTTGAGTTAAAGGAAATGTATTTTATTAAATCAACAGTTCTTCTTGTTTACTCATACTGGCTGTAAAAAGCTTACCGGGTTTTGTGTTGTTGCAACTCCCGGTACACTATTCAAATTGTGTAGCGGGTAATCCTACAGGACAGGAGAACCAGGACGGTGATCGTGCGGTTAGAGCAATTGTTAGAGTTTTACAGCAATTGTACGTTGTGAGGTGTGTTATGCTCATTTGAGCTTTACAATATTGCTTGTGAGAGTGAATTGTAATAATGAACTCGAAGTTTCGAGATTTGAATTTTGTAATTGTAATTATTCATGTTTCGGATTTGAATTTATTATTCAAAATTCGGGGCGTGACAGTTTGGTATCAGAGCGTAAGGTACATATTTGGTGATAATCAGTACTCCCCGAGTGATGGCCCGTCTGCAGCGGATCCCCATCATATACTCTTCGGTACTGGTATAATCATTGGGTATGTCTTAGTATGGGGTCTAGACAGCGTGTATGTCTGTAGGACGGTAGAGTTGTCTTCTAAGTTCGTATTAGAATAAATTTAGTTTCCGCAGGTTGTAATCTTCGAGGAATAGAGACCTCTAGATTTAACTCTGATGAGTCGGTGAGATTTGTTTTATGGAAGTGAGGTCCTTTTGGATGTTGAAGTGTTGGTTGAAGGCATGATGTTGACCTATGCACGTACCTAGTGTGGATACGAGTATGAATTGTTATAAATTTTGTCTTCTTAAGTTGGACGTACAGACGTTTGGATGGGATGTACGTATCAAGGATTAAATATCTTGTTTTGTAATGAGATGTCCTTGTGGAGTTTGTTAGTAGGGTTGAGGTTAGGAAAGAAATTATTGTGGTTACTTCTTCCTTGTGCTTGTAAGTTGTTAAGCAGGGTTTAAGGTGCGAGACAAGAATTTTATTTTGTGCTCGATGGTTAGAGATGAGAGACCATTGTTTTGGGTTGTCGTTGAGTACTATAATTCCTTCAGAATCAGGATTGTTGGTAGAATTGGAATTAGTAGTAGTTTTGGTGATTCGGAATTTGAATTGAGTTCGTGAGATATGTCTTATATACGTGGTTGATGTTGCTTGCATCATTTTGGAACGATACGTTACGATTCACAAGGAAAACTGGATTTGAAATTTATTCATTTGAACACCATGGGTTGATGACCTGACCGTGACTTGTGAATATAGTTTTGTTCAAGTGAATGAAATTGAATTTTGTGGCCTTTGTGTGGTGAACTAGTTTTCTTAAGTGTTGGATCGTAGTATGGAGATGGACTGCAGTGAATTTGAGGTTGTTTGTGTTTTAAGTTTAAGTAGGCGGGACACTTAAAGTTTTGAAATGGAGTTTGATCTTGGTCGGTAAATAATGGGGAGATTTAGAGTCAACTCTCTGTAAATGTTATTAGATGAGGGTGGGTTTCTGTGGTGATGGATTTTAGGAGAAATGGTTAAGTGCAATTTTGGGTATTGATTTTAGTGACTTTGTTAGGTATCCATAGTGGTTCAAGTGAATTACTATGTGATATGGAGTTTGATTCGATTTCTGAATCGCTAAATGTTAGGGATTGAATTGTGGTGAGTTTTTGTTGAAACAATTGATAGATGGAATTATCGAGATTCTATAAGAGTGGTAAGAGTAACTCTAAAAACGTGGGTTTTTCCTAGCTAACTCAGGATGTGTTTAGCTTTATAAATCCCTAATCCTATCGATGCAATTGTTGTGTTTGGTTTGACTCAGAGGATCCTAGCTAGACCTCGATGCGACTTAATTGATTGTTGGATTCTTTTTGAGTGATTGTTTTTATTGCATCATTATGAAAGATGTGTGCAGTAGAGTTGTTTATGGTTTTGAAAATAGTATTGGGTGACCAAGGTTCGATCCTTGGTGTTGTCGTTGGTTAAACAAAAAGAAAAGAAAACATGCACACCATCTTATTGATTTTATATTACAAAAAAAAAAAAAAAAAAAAAAAAAAAGGAAAACAAGGACTATGCTATACTAAGCCTAGTCAGCAGCTCCGGATGGATTGAGGCTGAGCTCAAGAGAAACGTTAGAGCCACTGTTGTAACCGCCTGAGCCACCAGAATAGTAACCAAATACGCTACCTTCCTCGGATGTAGTCTTCAGGTTACCAAAGACGTCCTCGCCGTGCACGGGGAACAGAGGAAGAGTTTGAACCTCCTGGTGATCTCCTCCTCGTTGTTGCAGGGATGTTTGTCCTCCTGTTGTGCCAAAAGAGTTGGACTGGTATTAGTGTTGAAGTGTGAGGAAGAATATGAAATAAAATTTAAATCAAGAAATCCTTCATTACCAGTAGAATAGGTGGAACCAAAGTTGAGATCAATGGATCTACCATCATCAGTAGAACTAGTGGACCCAAAATTGATGTCAATGGATCCACCAGCTGGCCCAAAATTGATGTCGATGGATCCACCAGCACCAGTAGAACCAGTGGACCCAAAATTGAGATCAATGGATCTACCAGTACCAAGAGAACTAGTTCCCATGGGCACTGGAGCAGCCTGATTACACCTATTCATCTGCTTCTCTCGAGCCCTGACGTTCTGGAACCAAAAGTAAATGTTCTTACCCTCAACATACCCATACTGGTTCAGCTGGAGACAGATCTCGTGAATCTGCTCTGTAGTTGGGCACTTAAATCCCTTGACGTAGTAAAGATCTTTGAGGATTCTTATTTGTTCTGGAGTAGGAATCCACCTGGTACGGCTTCGCCAGAAATCCACGTTGGCACTACTTCCAGCTGCTTGGGTGTTTCCTCCCTCCTCTGTTGGTTGCTGTTGTTGTGGTTCCATTTGTTGCGGGGTTTGGAGCTCCATTAGTTGCAGAGTTCGTGGCTCTTGGGTCATGGAGTGAGAGGATGTGAAAATCGAGGAATACATGGTTTAGTGTTTGAGGGAGATTTTGTTAGAAGGATTGGAGTTGTTGAACTGGTGATTGGAGATCTGAGATTCTCAGAGGAAAGATGAGATCGAATCTTCAAATGGAAGAAAAGATCTGAGAAAGAAGGATTGAAGATTTGGAGGAAAAGATTGAAGATCTGAAAGTTCAGAGGAAAGATGGGATTGAATCAACTAGATGGGAGAGAAGATCAGAAGAGAAGGATCGAAATTGATGAAGAAAGGATTTGAGAAGAGAAAGGCTGAAGAGTTGAGAGAGAAAGACTTGAGCTCGGAAGAAAATTTCTTTTCTTTTGGAGTGAACAGTTTTTCTCCAGAATGCACCTATTTATAGAACAAGGTGAGCAGATCTCCACCGTTGGATGAACGATCTCAGAATTTGAATCCACGCGTTGGATTAAAGTCATCCGAAAACCCGGAAAAGTTGTTGGCGCGTGGAGAGCGTGTAAGGGGACAGGCCGAACCTCGAGATGCTGTGGCAGACAGCTTTAGCCGAAAGCAGATTGGACTGCCGTAAATCACGGAAGGGATAAGCCGTGACACAAGTGGGCCGTACTTGGGCCTGTCTCGGATCAAGGCATCACTGTAGCTGTGGGTGGAGGCCTGATGGGCCGAGTTTCAGAAACAGTTTTGGACATGATGGGCCGAGTTTCTGAAACAGTTTTGGATGAGTTGGGCCGGATTTCTGTAACAGTTTTGGATACGTTGGGCTGGGTTTCTGCAACAGTCTTGGATGTTTTGGGCCGAATTGTTGAAACAGTTGAAACAGTTGGTTTAAATAAAAGGATTGGTATGGATAATAACGTGAGCAGCCGTGCTCGAGTGGTTGAGTGTACAGTTCGTGTACAAGAGGTCTGAGGTTCGAACCTCGCCTCTCGTTTATTTTTATTATGTTCGTTTATGACATAATAAGTATAAAATTTGTACACATTATATTAAGCACAGCTTGTGCTCCAGTGGTTAGGGGACAAAGGTTTCGTGCGGCAGGTTGAGGTTTCGAACCTTGCCTTCCCCGTTATTTTATTTATGTCACTTATGACATAATAAATATAACACGTGAGCATATATTAATGAAGGCAGCTCTTGCTTCAGTGTTTGGGAGCAAAACCTTCGTGTTTGAGGTCGGGAGTTCGAACCCTACCTCTTACAAATATTTTTGGGTCTCGTATATGCTTGATATACGGACGTATATACGGTATGTACGGTATACATACGTATATACGGTCTGTACGGTATGTATACTTATATACAGTTGTACAGTATGCATACGTATATACGGTCTGTACGGTATGCATACGAATATACAGTTGTACGGTATGCATACGTATATACGATCTGTACGGTATGCATACGTATATACGGTATGTACAATTTCATACCGTAGCCGAGCTGGAAGTTGGTGGGCCAAATAGTAAGCCCAAATAGTAAGCTCGAATAGTAGGCCCAAATGTTAAACCCAAAATGGTTTGGGCCGGTTCGAAATGTGGATGGTCCGATTTCTTCAGGCCCAATTGGCCAGCCCTAGTGCTTAGTCCAAGGATTGAGCAAGCCCAAGTCATCATCATTGGGTGACATAATTTATTGGCGTGCTTTTGGGGATGATTTGTTTTGAGTGATGCATCTCTATGGTTGTGAAGAGTGGTGCATGCTTAAGTTTTACTATGGAGATTTACCGTGATGCTAATTGAGTAGCGAAACACTTTGTGGGAGTGTTTACTGTGCTTGTATGCCAGTACAGAGTGATGATCTATGTGAAGATCTATGTGATGATCTATGTGAAGATCTATGTGAGGATCTATGAGATGATCCATGTGACGATTTTGTGTATGTGATGTGGAGTGTTGTTGAGCAGTTGTTGTGTGAGTTTACGTTTGTGATGAAAGGATTTAGTGGCCATAGGAATGTATTTTTATACAAAGGATTGAGGCTTTGTAGATTACTACAGATTTGGAAAAGATGGAGATTCTATAGTTAGGTCAACCTTAATCGAGAGGAATTGACTTACGCTTAAATTTCGGGACGAAATTTCTTTAAGGAGGGTAGATTGTAATACCCCGGAAAAAAATCCAAATTAAATTCCGTGGATTTTTAGAAATGATTTCACGATAGTAGGAGCGAGTACGAAGCTTGGAGAAGTTGTGGAATTAGTTCGAACGATTTTATTTTCGAAAACGAACGTTTTTAGGGGGTCAACAAAGTTGACTTTTTATACGTTTAAAATTTGGGAAAAACTTCCTTCATGAAAGTTGTAGAGCTCGTCGATACGAGTTCGTGGACATGTGGAACGCATTATTCGGAGTTCGTATGATTAAGTTATGAATATTTGAAAATTGGGAATTTTCTATAAATAGGAAAAATTTCTGATTTATTCATTAAGGACGAAACTTTTCTGTTTTTGCGGAATAGTCCCCCGGACTCTCTCTCTCTCTCGATCGAAAACCCTCAGACCCGGCGGGTCGAGCTCGACCCGACCCGGCTTTTTCACCACCCTCCGGCCACCTCCAGCTCAGGACCCGGCGCCTCCCGAACTCGCCGCCGCACGCCCAGTCGCCTGGTGGTGTCATCTTGCTCCGCCGCTGCCCCCAGAAGTGGATCGAAGCCCCCCCGAAGCTAGAACCCGACCCGACCGGAAAACCACTTTTCCGGCGTTGCATGGGCCGATCGTTCCCATTTTCGTGATCTCCTCTTCATGCTGATCATCCCCATGTAAGCCTTTCATCACGATTTTGTGTATAGAACGCTAGATCATGGTTTGACTTTTTCGACGTCCCTGATTTAATCTGAAATCTGATCAGACGCACGAGATTAATCCAACTTCAACGCTTGATCTAGGACGATCTAGGCCAAACCAGACTTAGCTCCAGGTATGAAAGTCGACCACCCTTTCATTTTGAACCAGTTTGTAGTTGGTCACTTTGCCATCTGAGGTGGTTGACCGGCGTTGACCGCCGCGTTGACCGCCCACTGACCACCGCTTGTGGCGGCGCATCAGACCATATTTCGAGTTTTCATTATCTAGGCGATGATCTATGCATCCATACGAGCGTTTTGATATATAACATGGTCATGTTAGAAAAAGTTGATAAATAGTGGATTTACGTTTTGACGTTACTATTTAACGTTTTTACGTTTATCTTCGGTTTACGATCTGTGAAGATCTGACCATCGGTTTTGCTTCAATTTTGGATATGTTGATCGTATGACTGTCCCGGTGACTTTGTGAGGTCACGGGCGAAGATCCGACCGTTGGATCTTCGTATAATTGAGAAATAGTGATTCGGAAGGCGATTCGTGAGAATCTGACCGTCGGATTTTCATATAATTTTATGGAGATGTTTGTTAGAGTGATTCAAGAAGATCTGAGTCTTCGTGATAATTTTGGAGGATGATCCTAAAGGCGATCCGTGAGGATCCGACCGTTGGATCATCATTAAATTCAGATCCGACCGTTGGATCATCGTATAATTTCGATCTGACCGTTGGATCATCATTAAAATTAGAATCCGACCGTGGGTTTCCGTATATGTGTGCTTTTGAGTTGTTGGCTAAGTTAAGATCATTATTGGATTAGGTGATCGATGGATTTATTTGGCGGACGATTCGTGAGATTGTTAATGGAGCTGTTAAGAAGACGCAGCTGGATTAGAGGTGAGTAAACCTCACGTGGTTCATATGTAATAACCGTGATTTTTAATCAAAGCAAAACATGATTACCGGTGCTTTACTTTTCATGATTGTAATGCTTTAGCTTTCATGATTACCCATAATTCGTTATGCCCCAGCTTCTGTCATTGACCACACCAGAGCATAATTGAAGAAACAGAACATAACTCTCTCTTGTCCGAAATCATTCTCTCTCTCTCGTCCGAAAAACACAAAAACAGAGCAAACGCTCTCCATTCTTTTCCTTCCTCCACCTGCCATCAATCGACGCCGGACAACCTTCAGTGGCTTCGTCTCAGCCTTGCGAAGCTACCTGCTGCGGTCTTGGGTCACGGCACAGCCGGAAGCAGCGGCGAAGAGACCGGGTTCGTCCAGCCCCGATTTGGTTCCAAGCTTGATATCTCAAGCTACCGGTCACCACTCCTCGCAAAACTCCATCCACGAGCTTGCCTCAACCTCCTGAAGCCCCCAGAAGCAGCCTTGCATGGCGGCGCATCCCGTAGCAGCAACTACAAGTCAACCCCGCCAAGAACGAGACCGGAACTATCGATCCAAATATCTTGAGCTACAGGACGTCGTTTTGAGTGATTCTTGAACCAGTGAGTTCTTCTTGAGTTTCTTAACAACTCTTCAGAAGGAATCGAAGCCTTAAATTGAAGTTTTGACGTCGAAATCGAGCCTTGCCGGATTCTGCAAAATTCTGGAATTTTTCCGACCACCGAAGCTTTCGATCGGTATATCTCGAGCTACAGACCATATATTTCTGTGATTCTTGAACCAGTGTGTTCTTCTTGAGTTTCTTAACAACTCTTCAGAAGGAATCGAAGCCTTAAATTGAAGTTTTGACGTCGAAATCGAGCCTTGCCGGATTCTGCAAAATTCTGGAATTTTTCCGACCACCGAAGCTTTCGATCGGTATATCTCGAGCTACAGACCATATATTTCTGTGATTCTTGAACCAGTGTGTTCTTCTTGAGTTTCTTAACAACTCTTCAGAAGGAATCAAAGCCTTAAATTGACGTTTTTACGTCGAATTGGAGCTCGCCGTTTTCTGCAGTTTCTCGCCGGATTCTGGAAATTTTCCAGTCACCTCGACTGTTCTAGGTAATTTCCGACTACTTCCTTTCGTTTTCAGACTTCATGCTAGTTATGAAAGTGGATCAACTCGTCATTTTGAACAAGTTTGTAGTTGACAACTTTTGCATCGGAGGTGGTTGACCTTCGTTGACCGCCGCGTTGACCACCCACTGACCGCCGCTTGTGGCGGCGTATTCGACCATATTTCGAGTTTTTATTATCTAGGTGATGATCTACGCATCCTTACGAGCGTTTTGATATATAACAAGGTCATTTTAGAAAACGTTGATAAATAGTGGATTTATGTTTTGACGTTACTATTTAACGTTTTTACGTTTTATCTTCGGTTTACGATCCGCTAAGATCCGACCGTCAGATTTACTTCAAATTTGAATATGTTGATCGTATGACTGTCCCGATGACTTTGTGTGGTCACGGGCGAAGATCCCACCATTGGATCTTCGTATAATTGTGAAATAGTGATTCGGAAGGCGATTCGTGAGAATCTGACCGTCGGATTTTCGTATAATTTTGAGGAGATGTTTGTTAGAGTGATTCAAGAAGATCTGACCGTTGGATCTTCGTGATAATTTTGGAGGATGATCCTAAGGGCGATCCGTGAGGATCCGACCGTTGGATCATCATATAAATTCGATCTGGCCGTTGGATCATCATTAAATTAGAATCCGACCGTTGGATTTCCGTATATGTGTGGTTTATGAATGATTGCTAAGTTAAGATCGTATCTGACTAGGTGATTGACGGTTTGAGTTAGTGGACGATTGTGGATCGTATTTTGAGCGGAATTGAAGACGCAGCGGGATTATCGAGGTGAGTAAACCTCACGTGGTTCATATTACGAACCGAGTACTTTTAATTAATTTATTTTTGTCGTCATTGTGTGAACTATAGTTGGTATTAATGGGCATTCCTGTGTGAATGTCTATCTATATATATATTATTTATGTGAAATAATGTGTATTGTTGAAATTGTGAGATATTATGTACTGTTATGGTTGTGTTGAGTTTATTGTTGAAAAGCAACAATATTGTGAGAGGTATTAAATTTATTGTTGAGAAACAATAAATTGTTGATTTGTTGAGATATATTGATCTGTGGAGATCAATAGGTCACGGGGGTGACCATGGCATCTATTAGTGAACCACGCCCTTGTACCGGGTAGGTGGAAACTAATAGCATTAAATCGTGAACCACGCCCTCGCGCCGGGTAGGTGGAAACGATCAGTTAGAGCTCTAGTCTGTCTGCCAAATGTTGAGTGACCTTATGAGGGTAACGGGGAGTGACTCATAAGTGTATAATATTTATATATATATATATTTATATATATATGAGAGTGAGAAAGTGAAGTGGTTTTGTGGTGATCATTGTAATTGTGATGTTTCTACATTTCTATACTTGAGTTAAAGGAAATGTATTTTATTAAATCAACAGTTCTTCTTGTTTACTCATACTGGCTGTAAAAAGCTTACCGGGTTTTGTGTTGTTGCAACTCCCGGTACACTATTCAAATTGTGTAGCGGGTAATCCTACAGGACAGGAGAACCAGGACGGTGATCGTGCGGTTAGAGCAATTGTTAGAGTTTTACAGCAATTGTACGTTGTGAGGTGTGTTATGCTCATTTGAGCTTTACAATATTGCTTGTGAGAGTGAATTGTAATAATGAACTCGAAGTTTCGAGATTTGGATTTTGTAATTGTAATTATTCATGTTTCGGATTTGAATTTATTATTCAAAATTCGGGGCGTGACATCATATTACGAACCCAATATATTTAATTGCTTTATTTTGCAATCATATGAACTATAGTTGGTATTAATGGGCATTCCTGTGTGAATGTCTATCTATATATATATTATTTATGTGAAATAATATGTATTGTTGAAATTGTGAGATATTATGTACTGTTATGGTTGTGTTGAGTTTATTGTTGAAAAGCAACAATATTGTGAGAGGTATTAAATTTATTGTTGAGAAACAATAAATTGTTGATTTGTTGAGATATATTGATCTGTGGAGATCAATAGGTCACGGGGGTGACCATGGCATCTATTAGTGAACCACGCCCTTGTACCGGGTAGGTGGAAACTAATAGCATTAAATCGTGAACCACGCCCTCGCGCCGGGTAGGTGGAAACGATCAGTTAGAGCTCTAGTCTGTCTGCCAAATGTTGAGTGACCTTATGAGGGTAACGGGGAGTGACTCATAAGTGTATAATATTTATATATATATATATTTATATATATATGAGAGTGAGAAAGTGAAGTGGTTTTGTGGTGATCATTGTAATTGTGATGTTTCTACATTTCTATACTTGAGTTAAAGGAAATGTATTTTATTAAATCAACAGTTCTTCTTGTTTACTCATACTGGCTGTAAAAAGCTTACCGGGTTTTGTGTTGTTGCAACTCCCGGTACACTATTCAAATTGTGTAGCGGGTAATCCTACAGGACAGGAGAACCAGGACGGTGATCGTGCGGTTAGAGCAATTGTTAGAGTTTTACAGCAATTGTACGTTGTGAGGTGTGTTATGCTCATTTGAGCTTTACAATATTGCTTGTGAGAGTGAATTGTAATAATGAACTCGAAGTTTCGAGATTTGGATTTTGTAATTGTAATTATTCATGTTTCGGATTTGAATTTATTATTCAAAATTCGGGGCGTGACAGTTTGGTATCAGAGCGTAAGGTACATATTTGGTGATAATCAGTACTCCCCGAGTGATGGCCCGTCTGCAGCGGATCCCCATCATATACTCTTCGGTACTGGTATAATCATTGGGTATGTCTTAGTATGGGGTCTAGACAGCGTGTATGTCTGTAGGACGGTAGAGTTGTCTTCTAAGTTCGTATTAGAATAAATTTAGTTTCCGCAGGTTGTAATCTTCGAGGAATAGAGACCTCTAGATTTAACTCTGATGAGTCGGTGAGATTTGTTTTATGGAAGTGAGGTCCTTTTGGATGTTGAAGTGTTGGTTGAAGGCATGATGTTGACCTATGCACGTACCTAGTGTGGATACGAGTATGAATTGTTATAAATTTTGTCTTCTTAAGTTGGACGTACAGACGTTTGGATGGGATGTACGTATCAAGGATTAAATATCTTGTTTTGTAATGAGATGTCCTTGTGGAGTTTGTTAGTAGGGTTGAGGTTAGGAAAGAAATTATTGTGGTTACTTCTTCCTTGTGCTTGTAAGTTGTTAAGCAGGGTTTAAGGTGCGAGACAAGAATTTTATTTTGTGCTCGATGGTTAGAGATGAGAGACCATTGTTTTGGGTTGTCGTTGAGTACTATAATTCCTTCAGAATCAGGATTGTTGGTAGAATTGGAATTAGTAGTAGTTTTGGTGATTCGGAATTTGAATTGAGTTCGTGAGATATGTCTTATATACGTGGTTGATGTTGCTTGCATCATTTTGGAACGATACGTTACGATTCACAAGGAAAACTGGATTTGAAATTTATTCATTTGAACACCATGGGTTGATGACCTGACCGTGACTTGTGAATATAGTTTTGTTCAAGTGAATGAAATTGAATTTTGTGGCCTTTGTGTGGTGAACTAGTTTTCTTAAGTGTTGGATCGTAGTATGGAGATGGACTGCAGTGAATTTGAGGTTGTTTGTGTTTTAAGTTTAAGTAGGCGGGACACTTAAAGTTTTGAAATGGAGTTTGATCTTGGTCGGTAAATAATGGGGAGATTTAGAGTCAACTCTCTGTAAATGTTATTAGATGAGGGTGTGTTTCTGTGGTGATGGATTTTAGGAGAAATGGTTAAGTGCAATTTTGGGTATTGATTTTAGTGACTTTGTTAGGTATCCATAGTGGTTCAAGTGAATTACTATGTGATATGGAGTTTGATTCGATTTCTGAATCGCTAAATGTTAGGGATTGAATTGTGGTGAGTTTTTGTTGAAACAATTGATAGATGGAATTATCGAGATTCTATAAGAGTGGTAAGAGTAACTCTAAAAACGTGGGTTTTTCCTAGCTAACTCAGGATGTGTTTAGCTTTATAAATCCCTAATCCTATCGATGCAATTGTTGTGTTTGGTTTGACTCAGAGGATCCTAGCTAGACCTCGATGCGACTTAATTGATTGTTGGATTCTTTTTGAGTGATTGTTTTTATTGCATCATTATGAAAGATGTGTGCAGTAGAGTTGTTTATGGTTTTGAAAATAGTATTGGGTGACCAAGGTTCGATCCTTGGTGTTGTCGTTGGTTAAACAAAAAGAAAAGAAAACATGCACACCATCTTATTGATTTTATATTACCAAAAAAAAAAAAAAAAAAAAAAAAAAAAAAAAAAAGGAAAACAAGGACTATGCTATACTAAGCCTAGTCAGCAGCTCCGGATGGATTGAGGCTGAGCTCAAGAGAAACGTTAGAGCCACTGTTGTAACCGCCTGAGCCACCAGAATAGTAACCAAATACGCTACCTTCCTCGGATGTAGTCTTCAGGTTACCAAAGACGTCCTCGCCGTGCACGGGGAACAGAGGAAGAGTTTGAACCTCCTGGTGATCTCCTCCTCGTTGTTGCAGGGATGTTTGTCCTCCTGTTGTGCCAAAAGAGTTGGACTGGTATTAGTGTTGAAGTGTGAGGAAGAATATGAAATAAAATTTAAATCAAGAAATCCTTCATTACCAGTAGAATAGGTGGAACCAAAGTTGAGATCAATGGATCTACCATCATCAGTAGAACTAGTGGACCCAAAATTGATGTCAATGGATCCACCAGCTGGCCCAAAATTGATGTCGATGGATCCACCAGCACCAGTAGAACCAGTGGACCCAAAATTGAGATCAATGGATCTACCAGTACCAAGAGAACTAGTTCCCATGGGCACTGGAGCAGCCTGATTACACCTATTCATCTGCTTCTCTCGAGCCCTGACGTTCTGGAACCAAAAGTAAATGTTCTTACCCTCAACATACCCATACTGGTTCAGCTGGAGACAGATCTCGTGAATCTGCTCTGTAGTTGGGCACTTAAATCCCTTGACGTAGTAAAGATCCTTGAGGATTCTTATTTGTTCTGGAGTAGGAATCCACCTGGTACGGCTTCGCCAGAAATCCACGTTGGCACTACTTCCAGCTGCTTGGGTGTTTCCTCCCTCCTCTGTTGGTTGCTGTTGTTGTGGTTCCATTTGTTGCGGGGTTTGGAGCTCCATTAGTTGCAGAGTTCGTGGCTCTTGGGTCATGGAGTGAGAGGATGTGAAAATCGAGGAATACATGGTTTAGTGTTTGAGGGAGATTTTGTTAGAAGGATTGGAGTTGTTGAACTGGTGATTGGAGATCTGAGATTCTCAGAGGAAAGATGAGATCGAATCTTCAAATGGAAGAAAAGATCTGAGAAAGAAGGATTGAAGATTTGGAGGAAAAGATTGAAGATCTGAAAGTTCAGAGGAAAGATGGGATTGAATCAACTAGATGGGAGAGAAGATCAGAAGAGAAGGATCGAAATTGATGAAGAAAGGATTTGAGAAGAGAAAGGCTGAAGAGTTGAGAGAGAAAGACTTGAGCTCGGAAGAAAATTTCTTTTCTTTTGGAGTGAACAGTTTTTCTCCAGAATGCACCTATTTATAGAACAAGGTGAGCAGATCTCCACCGTTGGATGAACGATCTCAGAATTTGAATCCACGCGTTGGATTAAAGTCATCCGAAAACCCGGAAAAGTTGTTGGCGCGTGGAGAGCGTGTAAGGGGACAGGCCGAACCTCGAGATGCTGTGGCAGACAGCTTTAGCCGAAAGCAGATTGGACTGCCGTAAATCACGGAAGGGATAAGCCGTGACACAAGTGGGCCGTACTTGGGCCTGTCTCGGATCAAGGCATCACTGTAGCTGTGGGTGGAGGCCTGATGGGCCGAGTTTCAGAAACAGTTTTGGACATGATGGGCCGAGTTTCTGAAACAGTTTTGGATGAGTTGGGCCGGATTTCTGTAACAGTTTTGGATACGTTGGGCTGGGTTTCTGCAACAGTCTTGGATGTTTTGGGCCGAATTGTTGAAACAGTTGAAACAGTTGGTTTAAATAAAAGGATTGGTATGGATAATAACGTGAGCAGCCGTGCTCGAGTGGTTGAGTGTACAGTTCGTGTACAAGAGGTCTGAGGTTCGAACCTCGCCTCTCGTTTATTTTTATTATGTTCGTTTATGACATAATAAGTATAAAATTTGTACACATTATATTAAGCACAGCTTGTGCTCCAGTGGTTAGGGGACAAAGGTTTCGTGCGGCAGGTTGAGGTTTCGAACCTTGCCTTCCCCGTTATTTTATTTATGTCACTTATGACATAATAAATATAACACGTGAGCATATATTAATGAAGGCAGCTCTTGCTTCAGTGTTTGGGAGCAAAACCTTCGTGTTTGAGGTCGGGAGTTCGAACCCTACCTCTTACAAATATTTTTGGGTCTCGTATATGCTTGATATACGGACGTATATACGGTATGTACGGTATACATACGTATATACGGTCTGTACGGTATGTATACTTATATACAGTTGTACAGTATGCATACGTATATACGGTCTGTACGGTATGCATACGAATATACAGTTGTACGGTATGCATACGTATATACGATCTGTACGGTATGCATACGTATATACGGTATGTACAATTTCATACCGTAGCCGAGCTGGAAGTTGGTGGGCCAAATAGTAAGCCCAAATAGTAAGCTCGAATAGTAGGCCCAAATGTTAAACCCAAAATGGTTTGGGCCGGTTCGAAATGTGGATGGTCCGATTTCTTCAGGCCCAATTGGCCAGCCCTAGTGCTTAGTCCAAGGATTGAGCAAGCCCAAGTCATCATCATTGGGTGACATAATTTATTGGCGTGCTTTTGGGGATGATTTGTTTTGAGTGATGCATCTCTATGGTTGTGAAGAGTGGTGCATGCTTAAGTTTTACTATGGAGATTTACCGTGATGCTAATTGAGTAGCGAAACACTTTGTGGGAGTGTTTACTGTGCTTGTATGCCAGTACAGAGTGATGATCTATGTGAAGATCTATGTGATGATCTATGTGAAGATCTATGTGAGGATCTATGAGATGATCCATGTGACGATTTTGTGTATGTGATGTGGAGTGTTGTTGAGCAGTTGTTGTGTGAGTTTACGTTTGTGATGAAAGGATTTAGTGGCCATAGGAATGTATTTTTATACAAAGGATTGAGGCTTTGTAGATTACTACAGATTTGGAAAAGATGGAGATTCTATAGTTAGGTCAACCTTAATCGAGAGGAATTGACTTACGCTTAAATTTCGGGACGAAATTTCTTTAAGGAGGGTAGATTGTAATACCCCGGAAAAAAATCCAAATTAAATTCCGTGGATTTTTAGAAATGATTTCACGATAGTAGGAGCGAGTACGAAGCTTGGAGAAGTTGTGGAATTAGTTCGAACGATTTTATTTTCGAAAACGAACGTTTTTAGGGGGTCAACAAAGTTGACTTTTTATACGTTTAAAATTTGGGAAAAACTTCCTTCATGAAAGTTGTAGAGCTCGTCGATACGAGTTCGTGGACATGTGGAACGCATTATTCGGAGTTCGTATGATTAAGTTATGAATATTTGAAAATTGGGAATTTTCTATAAATAGGAAAAATTTCTGATTTATTCATTAAGGACGAAACTTTTCTGTTTTTGCGGAATAGTCCCCCGGACTCTCTCTCTCTCTCGATCGAAAACCCTCAGACCCGGCGGGTCGAGCTCGACCCGACCCGGCTTTTTCACCACCCTCCGGCCACCTCCAGCTCAGGACCCGGCGCCTCCCGAACTCGCCGCCGCACGCCCAGTCGCCTGGTGGTGTCATCTTGCTCCGCCGCTGCCCCCAGAAGTGGATCGAAGCCCCCCCGAAGCTAGAACCCGACCCGACCGGAAAACCACTTTTCCGGCGTTGCATGGGCCGATCGTTCCCATTTTCGTGATCTCCTCTTCATGCTGATCATCCCCATGTAAGCCTTTCATCACGATTTTGTGTATAGAACGCTAGATCATGGTTTGACTTTTTCGACGTCCCTGATTTAATCTGAAATCTGATCAGACGCACGAGATTAATCCAACTTCAACGCTTGATCTAGGACGATCTAGGCCAAACCAGACTTAGCTCCAGGTATGAAAGTCGACCACCCTTTCATTTTGAACCAGTTTGTAGTTGGTCACTTTGCCATCTGAGGTGGTTGACCGGCGTTGACCGCCGCGTTGACCGCCCACTGACCACCGCTTGTGGCGGCGCATCAGACCATATTTCGAGTTTTCATTATCTAGGCGATGATCTATGCATCCATACGAGCGTTTTGATATATAACATGGTCATGTTAGAAAAAGTTGATAAATAGTGGATTTACGTTTTGACGTTACTATTTAACGTTTTTACGTTTATCTTCGGTTTACGATCTGTGAAGATCTGACCATCGGTTTTGCTTCAATTTTGGATATGTTGATCGTATGACTGTCCCGGTGACTTTGTGAGGTCACGGGCGAAGATCCGACCGTTGGATCTTCGTATAATTGAGAAATAGTGATTCGGAAGGCGATTCGTGAGAATCTGACCGTCGGATTTTCATATAATTTTATGGAGATGTTTGTTAGAGTGATTCAAGAAGATCTGAGTCTTCGTGATAATTTTGGAGGATGATCCTAAAGGCGATCCGTGAGGATCCGACCTTTGGATCATCATTAAATTCAGATCCGACCGTTGGATCATCGTATAATTTCGATCTGACCGTTGGATCATCATTAAAATTAGAATCCGACCGTGGGTTTCCGTATATGTGTGCTTTTGAGTTGTTGGCTAAGTTAAGATCATTATTGGATTAGGTGATCGATGGATTTATTTGGCGGACGATTCGTGAGATTGTTAATGGAGCTGTTAAGAAGACGCAGCTGGATTAGAGGTGAGTAAACCTCACGTGGTTCATATTACGAACCCAATATATTTAATTGCTTTATTTTGCAATCATATGAACTATAGTTGGTATTAATGGGCATTCCTGTGTGAATGTCTATCTATATATATATTATTTATGTGAAATAATATGTATTGTTGAAATTGTGAGATATTATGTACTGTTATGGTTGTGTTGAGTTTATTGTTGAAAAGCAACAATATTGTGAGAGGTATTAAATTTATTGTTGAGAAACAATAAATTGTTGATTTGTTGAGATATATTGATCTGTGGAGATCAATAGGTCACGGGGGTGACCATGGCATCTATTAGTGAACCACGCCCTTGTACCGGGTAGGTGGAAACTAATAGCATTAAATCGTGTACCACGCCCTCGCGCCGGGTAGGTGGAAACGATCAGTTAGAGCTCTAGTCTGTCTGCCAAATGTTGAGTGACCTTATGAGGGTAACGGGGAGTGACTCATAAGTGTATAATATTTATATATATATATATTTATATATATATGAGAGTGAGAAAGTGAAGTGGTTTTGTGGTGATCATTGTAATTGTGATGTTTCTACATTTCTATACTTGAGTTAAAGGAAATGTATTTTATTAAATCAACAGTTCTTCTTGTTTACTCATACTGGCTGTAAAAAGCTTACCGGGTTTTGTGTTGTTGCAACTCCCGGTACACTATTCAAATTGTGTAGCGGGTAATCCTACAGGACAGGAGAACCAGGACGGTGATCGTGCGGTTAGAGCAATTGTTAGAGTTTTACAGCAATTGTACGTTGTGAGGTGTGTTATGCTCATTTGAGCTTTACAATATTGCTTGTGAGAGTGAATTGTAATAATGAACTCGAAGTTTCGAGATTTGGATTTTGTAATTGTAATTATTCATGTTTCGGATTTGAATTTATTATTCAAAATTCGGGGCGTGACACATGTCTTTTATCTCATAACAACTTTTGGTGAGTTTAAGTGTGTAAGTAGTTTACTTCTGTGCTTGCTAAGTAGATAATGTGTTCTTAATCATATATAAAAACTTGATCCATACTGAAGATCAAAGATAAACATATATATATAGACACACACACACACTTATACTTACATATAGAGGCCTGTTTTAGAGAGGATAATCTTATTTTAAGAATTTGAGGATTTTTAACCATTGATCCTTTAGATTCCTATGCAAGAATTGTGTTTACAAAAAATCAACTAAATTCTTAAACATTCAGTCATTCAAAATTGTGTAAACAAATGTAGTCCGTTAGATAA